>NC_133772.1:97381416-97389885 GCF_003597395.2 Chelonoidis abingdonii | reverse complement strand
TAAAGTCAAGTCTCCAACAAAAAATCTTCAAAAAGAGACTCCATGTGACGGCAGAGAACTGGAATTAAGTGCAAAACTGGACAAAAAGCCTGAATAAGACTGGGATGGTGAGTCCATTACGATAACCGTAAACCCTAATTTCCCCAAATACTAATTTCCCCTACTGTTACTCACACTTCTTGTCACTGTCTAATGGGCCACTCTCATTACCACTATCAAAAATTATTTTTCTCCCTTGGTATCCTGCTGTTAATTGAATTGTCTTATAAACTAACTCACACTGGTAAGGCAATTCACATCTTTTCCTGTACGTGATCTTATTCCTGTATTTTCCACTCCATGCATTCTAGAAGTGGTTCTACCCATGAAAGGCTTATGCCCACATAAATTTGTTACGTCTCTAAGTCCCAGATTCTCAATTGTTTTCTGTCAATGAGGTGATCATAGGTTTTAATGCACAATACTCTGGTACTTCCTCCCCATAGTTGATCCATACTCCTGTGAAGTAAATGAGGTATTTCCTTGCCTTATTCAAGTTATTCCGGTATATATAAGTACTGAGATAGTCGGACGCAATCTTTGGCCCCAGCCACCCAGTGAATTGCCTGGCAGGCCAGGCGGTTTTTAACTTGCCACAACACAGGTTCGCCGATCAGGGCTCCATCCATAGGATGTGCGACTGCCACTTCTCGAGCCCCATTGCACTGCGTTGAACCGCAGCCATTGGGAGTCGGCGATCAACCGAACCTGCCGATGCAGCGCAGTAAACAAACCAGCTGCACGCCACGGGGCTTAGCCCTGGCGAGGGTGCAAAAGGTTGCCAAGATCCCACGTATATTCATTACAATATCCCCCTCCCCTTGTCATAAACAGATGGTTATATGGGTAATGCCTTTTACCTAGTAAAGTGGTACAGAGCTCATAACGCTGGCTTGACACCTCACAAGGACCAATAGGGGGACAAGTACTTTTCATATCTTGGTGATAAAGTCAAGTCTCCAACAAAAAATCTTCAAAAAGAGACTCCATGTGACGGCAGAGAACTGGAATTAAGTGCAAAACTGGACAAAAAGCCTGAATAAGACTGGGATGGTGAGTCCATTACGATAACCGTAAACCCTAATTTCCCCAAATACTAATTTCCCCTACTGTTACTCACACTTCTTGTCACTGTCTAATGGGCCACTCTCATTACCACTATCAAAAATTATTTTTCTCCCTTGGTATCCTGCTGTTAATTGAATTGTCTTATAAACTAACTCACACTGGTAAGGCAATTCACATCTTTTCCTGTACGTGATCTTATTCCTGTATTTTCCACTCCATGCATTCTAGAAGTGGTTCTACCCATGAAAGGCTTATGCCCACATAAATTTGTTACGTCTCTAAGTCCCAGATTCTCAATTGTTTTCTGTCAATGAGGTGATCATAGGTTTTAATGCACAATACTCTGGTACTTCCTCCCCATAGTTGATCCATACTCCTGTGAAGTAAATGAGGTATTTCCTTGCCTTATTCAAGTTATTCCGGTATATATAAGTACTGAGATAGTCGGACGCAATCTTTGGCCCCAGCCACCCAGTGAATTGCCTGGCAGGCCAGGCGGTTTTTAACTTGCCACAACACAGGTTCGCCGATCAGGGCTCCATCCATAGGATGTGCGACTGCCACTTCTGCAGCCCCCATTGCTGACAGTTGAACCGCAAGCCAGTGGAGTCGGCGATCAGACGAATCCTCGATGCAGGCAGTAACAAACCAGCTGGCCCCACGGGGCTTAGCCCTGAGCGAGGTCCGTTGCAAAGGTTGCCAATCCCAGCGTATACATTTACAAATAGTGCCCCCTCCCTTGGTCATAAACAGATGGTTAAGGTAATGTCCTCTTTACCTTGTAAAGGGTACAGAAGCTCAGTAACGCTGGCTTGACCCTCACCAAGGACAATAGGGGAGGACAAGAACTTTTCAATCTTGGTGAATTCTTGTTGCTCTTCTCTGGACCCTCTCCAGTTTCTCCACATCTTTCTTGAAATGCGGTGCCCAGAACTGGACACAATACTCTAGCAGAGGCCTAACCAGCGCAGAGTAAAGCAGAAGAATGACTTCTCGTGTCTTGCTCACAACACACCAGTTAATGCATCCCAGAATCATGTTTGCTTTTTTGCAACAGCATCACACTGTTGACTCATATTTAGCTTGAGGTCCATTATAACCACTAGATCCCTTTCTGCCATATTCCTTCCTAGACAGTCTCTTCCCATTCTGTATGTGTGATGCTTCTTTCTCATTCCCTGATTCCCCATATGGCAGGGCAGGGCTCTCACATGGCATCCAGCCAGGTAATGGAGCCTGTACTGACCATTTGTGCTGCCATTGGACAGCAGGGCCATGAGGGGCTGGTTGACTGGCTCTCACCAGCTGGGGTGGGGAGAAGGGAGGTAGAGCTTCTATCTGGTTTTGTTGCTGGTGAGAAGCCATTATTAGTGCTCTTATCTCCTGTGTGGAGGAGGGAAATGGGTTGGAACTCTGGCTTCCTGCCAGGGTCTCTGGCCAGGCCTGAGCGTGTAGAACATGTTATGCCCTCATACCCACCATCAGGTTTGTAGAAACTAGGGCCATTGGTACCCAACTAAAATCCACACTGCAACAGCTCTCATGGGTAGTTTGCGGAGTGGTTCCATTGGTAAGGTGTTTTTTTTAATAAAGTTGTGGCCTCTGCATTTAACCATGGTATAGTGTGTACATCTCACTGTTTCCATGTCCACATCAGTTGCATACTATGGTCAGGAGAATGAAAGGCTAACTAGCTGATTCTGATTTAATAGGTTCTTAAGTATAATATACGTATGATTAATTATTTGTAGTTAACTAAATCAAAATGCTTGCATCAAAGGAACAATTAGATTATTTCTTCCATGGTCTATTTTGGTTCCTATAAAAGGTTGGGAAATATGACAACATAGTAAAATAAACATTTTGACACTTTTTTTATGAACAGTCTAAAAAGCCCTTCACCATTCCCAGACTGTATACTGGGCTCATTGGTACACTCTGGCAATTCCAAACAACCAGAAATCCAGTAAAATTTACTGGTAATTCTTGCCTTATGAGTCTGAAAGAAGTATTTTTAAAATTAAAACATTAGTAAGAATACCTCTAAAAGGCATTAAATCATATTGTACTCTCCTTCATATAGAAAGAACTTAATGACTTGCAAATGTTTTAAAAAAAATGAATTTAATGGAACATTATATGCTGCATGTCCATAATAACAAACAACCACTTATAAAACAACTCCATTAGTCTGCAGAAGTCACCCAAAATACTCAAGTAACACTACTGTAAAATGTATCATTTTGGCTCATTATTGGTGAATACTGCAGCACTTTTTATAAGGGGCAAAGTGGAATTCAGCAGAAACATCTTTTTCTTGAGACACTGTACAGTCTTCTATTCATGTATGCACTCCTACATGTTAATTTATGGCTGACAATAGCTGACAATTTGGAAATCTGTTATTCTAAACTATACCTGTGATGTACTACAAATGCTAATAAATAAGTTTTCTCAATTATAAACTTCACTTCATTCTTATGAATGCAGTAAATGAAGTAATGGAAGTGCATGTGATCTCATTTTGGATAAGACTCCATTCCTTGTTAAATATTATTACTTCAGAGCTGGTTACATATCATCACCTATATAACAATAATAAATACCTTATTTGGTAAATTCATTTTCTGTCTGCCTTTCAGCAATGATTATACTACTTTTGAAGAATTACAAAAAATTACTAGAGGATTTCCAAGAGGCCTCTACATTATTCATCTAGAAGCAAAGTGCAATATTGGTTTTCCAAACTCATCAACTAACACAACTTAATCCTGATCTATAAGATCTACATTCTCTTTTACTTTTTCAGCCTGTAATATTTTTTTAGGTTATATTTACAAAGAAATGTACAAAGCTCACAACTTTATATTCTCTCAAGGTTTCTATAATCATGCTTTGATGACTGAAACAAGAATTACTTTAAATTTGTGGGAAATGAGTTGAACCATTTTGTTTTTCAAAGTCTTGTCCTCCCTCCCTCCCTCCTCTTCAAACAGAAGGAACCTTATAGTTGTTGCCTGAAACTTCCTTGATCCAAGATTTTTCCAGTGTCAGATGCATTGTCTAGAATAATAATTGGGCTAGATGAAACAACCAAATATAACTATGCAAAATTGTGGTTTTGTGAATCTTTCCTTTGCTTTCAATTTCTGTGGATTCACACCCCCTAAGTCTCACTTTGAGGTCACACAAACCAAATATTTAAACCAAAACTCTAACAAAAAACAGAGTTCTCCCTGATTTCATACTACAATTATACAAAACCACAAATTTTGCAAAATTTTATCACAAAACCATAAACTGGCCCAGGGTCACTCCAAAGATTCATGAATGCTTTAACAACCCAAGCTGATCTTCAGGATTGTAGAGAAATTTTCAAACTAGGTGATTTTAGTAATCATAATGAACACTGACATTCTATTTTTTTGAATTTCCCTAAATGATTCAGTGAAAAAAATATATCATGCAGTTGTACAACTAATGATTCCAGATTTTCCTTTCATACATTTGCAAGGTCTATATTTACTAAAAATACTTGCAAGAAGAAAAAAACAAACAGAAAATCAAAATTCTGTAGTTGTCTTTTTATTTGGAGGGCTTTTATTTGGAGGGCTTGACAATTAATAGCAAATATGCAGGATTCCTACATTATGAACCCAATTCTTCTACAGTCACACCTGGAATCAATGGTAGTTTTGCTTTTGTAAGGACTGTATGATTAAACTCAATCTGTTTAAATTTCAAATGCCTGTTGGTGAAATTGAATCCAGTCCAGTAATTTTGTATTTTCACTGAAGTATCAGCAATTTCTGCATAATTAACGAGATTTTAAAATAATTGAAAAAGGGTGAGGTCTAGTTGTATTTGTTTGGTTGTTCTATCACGTCTCTGAACGATAGTATATGCATCCAAAGAGAAATTAAAATTAAAACTCTGGACACTCAGACCACAATTTACATGGAGGTCCTTTAAATCTGAGTGACTTACTCAGGACATTTTGGGTCTGATTTTCATAGGGACCTGTAGCTCCCAGTGAAGTAAAAGCAAATTGCAGGTCAGCAAATCTGAAAATGAAGCCCTATGGCTCTCAAGTTGGGCACGCACAATCCATGAGCTCAGTATTAGTGAACTCGTCTGAAAATTTTAGCCATATGCTTTAGTGTTCTCTATGGGGTCACCAAAGTCCAACATTAAAAAAAAACAAAACCTAAAACAACAAACACTTTAGCAAGGATAAGATGTCTCATAGCCTTGTTGCTATCTCACAGAAAGGCAAACTAAAACAAACACTTAAAAAAAAATTGCTAGAAAATAGGTAAAAATCAGCTATTCTTGCTTTTTAAAATATTATAGCACTATGGTTCCACTAAGAGGAAAAAATGTACAAAACAGGAAAAGAAAAAATTCAGAGAATAAAAGGATAAGACAGTCAAGGGAAAATAAAATGTACCCCAATCTCCCAGGATGGAGGATATTAGGACAGATCTGCCTCATGGCATCATCCCTCTGGCATTCAACTTCCATTAGGTATGGTCACTGCATTGGACTTGCAGAGCATGGTGAACGCCCTCATCATTTGGCAGACAGAGAGGAAGGACACCAAAATCACTCCCTACTGGCTAAGCACCATGGGAATGAGTGAGGTAGCCAAATGTACTTCTTGGAGTACCACATCTATGAGTTGAACTGTAAGGAGCAGATGTCAGTTGCAGCCCCATCCAGGCTCCACCAAGAAACTATGAATACATGGGCTTGTCCAGGAGCACTATGATCTACAGCTAAGACAAGAGGGGAGCAGGTTTGTACTATATGGATGATGGAAACCACTGCTCACCTTCAACATGCTCACTATAAATGGTCTGAATTGTGCCCTAGTTCTCTGACACTGCCTTCTCTTTGGGCTTGAGCTCTGTATAGCTATCTATCTATCTATATATAGTATCATGGATTGCATCTACTTACACGATGCAGAGGTGAGAGGACTTTTCCTCTATAAAAGCAAAAGAGAAACAGGCAGAAACTGTATATGCATCTTGTTCACTTTCTATGTACCCATATTATTCTGTGAGAGCATCATCTCTTGTCCTACCTGTGGCAAATATTGCAACCACATGCAGTATCATTGAGGACCTTTGTATAGTTTTATGAATACTATTGGTACACATTATCTATATCTCTGTGGGTCAAGGATTGTATGCTCGCTGGTTGGGCAGGGTTACTAAGTTTCTTTCCTGCATGAGCTCCTTTCTTGCCGTGGTGCTCTTCCACTTTGCTCCCCAAGGGAGGATAATTATTGCATCCTTAGGATGTAAACAGCTTCAAGAAATGTCACTCCTTGGGGTGGTTTGCATATGCCAGTTCAGACCAGATTCAAGGAGATAAATGGCTTTTGGTGCAAAAGGCTGTGTTTAACCTGACTGGGGATCCTTTATTTTGATCCAATGAACATACTTCTGGTATGTTTGGTATGTGTTTACACCTTTTTATTGTTGTTTTCTCTGTATGCTTTTGTCCTTAAATAAATGTAATCTGCTTTAAAAGAGCTGTTAGGTTACTAGTAACTGCTGTTAACAGCCCTTTGAGAGAAATCAAAGCAATTGGGCTGGACTCTTAGTCAGTCCTGCTGAGATAAACACAGTATACTGCATGGAGCTGCAAGCTACAGCCCCTCGGTAGGAGGGAGTGATGCTGGTCTCTTCCTACAAAGTGGTCTTTGCTCTTGAGACCTTAGAGGACATTCCTTGAGCAGACCATAGAGGGGATCAAAATTGTGACGCTACCACTTTTGAATCACTAAATAGTAACTCTATGCTTTGAAGAGTGTGATGATGGAATATGAAGAGATTAAACTAAAAGCAGTAGAAGATGTGGTCAGCATGAGTGCAGTGGCACAAAATCATCAGAAATCCATAACAGCTATGGATATAAGTAAACAGGAAAAACTAATCTGAGGAGTGACATCTTGCTTCATAGAGCCAGGGTCTGCTACAGACTATGAAATATCTTTGCCCTACACTTAGAAGGTCCCTAAGGTGTCTGGGGTGAGTAGCTACCTTCTACTTACAGAGGAAGGGAGCCCTGTCTATTCCCCCAGGAGAAACACTTCCCAGCCATCAACTACTGGCAACACGAGTATTCCTCTCCGGGCTCTGTGAGCTGCATACCTTCCCTATGCAGACTAGCATTTTACACGCTTTGTTTGTTACATTCAAGTGCCCAGTCCCTCATCTTCTGGACACCTGCAATGTACACCGATCTGCTGACTCCATGGAAGTAGTGCACTCCTCTCCCCTAGGTTCATCTCAGTTCAATAATCTCCTTATAGTATGTCTACACTTTAAATGCTACAGTTGCATAGCTGTACCACTGTAGCATTTCACTGTAGACACTACTGACACAGATTTAGGTAACCCACCTCCCTGAAAGGTGGTAGCTAGGTCACCAGATGAATTCTTCTGTTGACCTAGCACGGTCTACAAGAGGACTTAAGTTGGCTTAACAATGCTGCTCAGAGGTGTGGATTTTTTCACATCCCTGACCAATGCTGTTAAACCAATCTAATTTTCTAGTGTAGACCACGCCTTAGTACAAGGCACTTAGACATGACTACAGAAAAACCAAACTGAAGTTTATTTATCAGAGTTTGAGATAAAGAGTCAAATAAATGCAAGTAAAAGGATTTGGAAATGTAAGGTCACAGGTAGGAGAAAAACATAAAATGCTGTACATAAGCTATACTTATTAACAAGTTACTTTCCTGTCTAATAAGGTATTTCTCACAAAAGATCAATTCTTACAGTGCTTGTCTAGTACAAAAAAGTTGGCATCCACCTTTCATGAGACAGCCCTGCTGGCAGAGTTTCTTCTCTGTAATAGATAAAATCCTGCGCCCTTTCCTTGTCTTATACAATTGCAGACTACTGTCTCTTATCATAGGGGGTCACCTAGTTGGCAACTTTTCTTCGGGTTCTTTTGTTTTGGTAAATCCTCAAGCCTGCATCTAGTCAAGTCAGTAAGCATAGATGATCTCCACATATGTCCCTGTTCTCAGTGTTGAGTGAGATTGCCCTGATACCCTGCCTTGCCTCAGGTAATAAATCTCACTTCAACAATTTTGAAACCCAATATTCTACATTTTATATATTTCTTAAACCATTTCTCATATAAACATCTAACAATAACCATGAGAATTATCTAGTTCCTAGCTTTCAGCAGAGACCACTGTGATGGGGCAAGGCCAGATGGCTACAGTAAAGTACTGAGAAACAGGTGTGTTAGCCCCAGGCTAAACAAATCCCTAGGACCATAGTAACCAAATGGCAGTTGCTCCAGGTTAATCAAGGCACCTGGAGCCAATTAAGA
>NC_133772.1:97320303-97381311 GCF_003597395.2 Chelonoidis abingdonii | reverse complement strand
AGGATAAAGAAGGTGTTTGGAGGAGGCCATGGGGAAGTAGCCCAGGGAGTTGTAGCTGTCATGCAGCTGTTACAGGAGGTACTATAGACAGCAGAAATCCACAGGGCCCTGGGCTGGAACCCGGAGTAGAGGGCGGGCCTGGGTTCCCCCCAAACCTCCCAACTCCTGATCAGACACAAGAGGAGTTGCCTCAGACTGTGGGGAAGATCACTGAGGTGAGCAAATCTGCCAAGAAGCGCAGGACCCACCAAGGTAGAGGAGTAACTTTGTCACACCACACATGACCCCTTTGGGTGAAATACTGAGAAGCTGGTAGGACACAAGAATTAAATACTTGCCTGGGCATGTATGTGTCATATTTGCCCTTCCAAAACTTACACCAGCATCATTTAAATGGCTAGATCTTGCAGACTTTACTCAATCTTTAAGATTTCCACTAAATTCAATGGATATTTTACTTGAAAAAGAGTAAATAAGACCTACAGCCCAAAGTTTCAGCTCAAAGTGATCAGCAGCTTTTCATTCTGAAATAATCATTCTGAAAAGTAGCGGGAATACCGTTTTCTCTTCAAGCTTGCACAGGGGCCATTTGTTGTGTGTTTTAGAAGGTCAATGGAAAAAATAAAATGACAATAAATATTGCATGTAACGCTTATCATTTTTCTGCATTGTTTTCTTAAGAAATCTCAACTCTCATATATAGGCAGCATGAAATACATAGCAAACAAAGAAAATTTCCCTATCTTTTGACGGTGCATGTAGCTTTCCACTTATTAGAGGAAGTACAGAAAGATTAAGACCACATCTACACTGCATATAACTGCTGGAGGTGTGTAGGGTATGTGTAGATACACGTAGCAGTGAAAATCAGGCTGCATGTCAGTGAAAACCTCTCCTGGCAGAGAGGAGGTGGTGGGCAAAGGCTCAGGCACTGCCTCCTCTCTTCTGGAGCCTTTCCCCCCTGCAGGGGCATTTCCCTGTGGCAAAGAAAAGGCTGAAGGAGCAGGATGCTATTCTGCTAAAACTACCAATGTGGATGGGAAAGGCACTGCTTAGCTATATAGAGAGCTGTGTAGGGTATAACGTACAGGGTTCAGGCATGCCTTTACTTGCCTAAGCAGTGCCTTACCATCTACACAACTATTTACATCCAAGCTAGGGTGTGTATGTGGTGTATGTACTCTACTGACCAGTGCCACCATAATAAGTGTGCAGTGTAGATGTACCCTACCAGGTAGGGAAAAGCTGCTTGCTGATTTTCTCGTACCAGTTATTTAAAAGTGACCTATAAATGATTTTAATATACTGGATGGCTTGGACACTTTGTAGGAACCAATCCCTGTACAACATCCACTGTTCATACACAACTTACTCTTTACCTCATTTTATATTCCAGGCTGATCTTATTCATTGTTATATTGTCCGCTATAAATGGTTCCCTCTGTGTTCCCCCTTATCTTAGTACAGACATTGTTTCTAACCTACTAATCCAATTACCTCCCTAATCCTGTCTCCCAAGGAATGAGGACTCACCCACGTCCAATTACTCATGTCAAGCCAGGCCTACAGGCATTTAATACCATAGACTCTGAAGATACTTAATTTAATATGATTTTTCAAGGATACTGCAGGAAATTGCCTTATCTGTCACATCTCCCCCACTAAAAAAGTGGGTTTAACTGGGGTGCTTAACTGGCATGCAGGGGGAATCCATTGATGAATTTCCTGAACAGGTTTATTCCCTGGATGGTGTTTTTGATATTACCTTTCATCATTTCAGTTATTCAGATAAACATTATGTTAGCAAGCCAGCATACATCCTTCAAAAATGCATACAGAGTCATTTGCCAGCCATACCATATAATTTCTTTCTTTAGAACCTATGGGGTGGAGCTGTCATATGCTCCTTCATATCCTGGTTATCCCAAAACTTTTGAGTGTAAACTTGAGATCAGGTCCTCTCACTCCCAGCTTCCAACTAGTGTCTAGGGAGGGCTGCCTCCTTGTGAAGCAGGACTCAACAATGAACTGCTTTTAACAGCAGAGGGGTTGGGCAAGGGAGATTCTTCAGACCTCCCCCACAGCCAAATTCCTTACTCTGACTCAACTCCTCAGAGTGGCCCCAGTTACTTGGAGGTGGGAGAGAGATGGAAGAATACTTTTATCACACCCTATTGGGGTGGGCGTTTGTTCCCTACACACTTAGTGAAGGTGAGTAGAATTTCCTCTCACATCCATCTCAGGGTCCTTTATATTCTACAGACCATCATACAGACAGATTGTGAGAAGACATTCCCTCTCCTTCCTAGCTGTAGTTACTTTTGCCATCTCCCAATCAGCTGTCATAAACTTTATTTGTGTATTTCTCACCCTTGGCAATGCACTGCAGCTGCCTCAGTCTGTCCCTATTTTTGGCCAGAGACACTGCCATTACTAAGCTCTGTATTGCCTCTGGTTCTCGGGTAAGGGGGGCAGAGAGCTTATTTCCCTGGCCTTGGCTGCAGAACTCACAGAATTTCTCTTCAAGTCAGTAGATCTGCTCACTTCCCTAGAACAGGAGACTTCCTCAGGTAAGTGTCTGCGTATACTGAGAAGGTAACTTGATTCCTTTTGGATACCGCTGAAGTAGACCCCTTTCCCTCCCTGTCAGCTAGTACATTTGCACTTTGGCTAACACAGTCCCCTGAGGGTCTGGAGCTAACTGAGGGGGTCTGATTTACCCCTTCTGCTTTTAAACCATAATATCATTCCCCAAAAGTAAAGAATAAAGACTATCTGACAATACACCTACAGACTTTGTCCCTGCCCCTTCCTTGGTCTGTATAGAAATCTGTGCTGTAGACAGAGTGAAGGCTTTTACATCAGGCACTTTAACTGAGGGTTTGTCTGCACTACGGGATTATTCCGATTTTACATAAACCGGTTTTGTAAAACAGATTGTATAAAGTCGAGTGCATGCGGCCACACTAAGCACATTAATTTGGCGATGTGTGTCCATGTACCGAGGCTAGTGTCGATTTCCTGAGCGTTGCACTATGGGTAGCTATCTAGTAGCTATCCCATAGTTCCCGCAGTCTCCCCCACCCATTGGAATTCTGGTTGAGATCCCAATGCAAAAATAGTGTCGCGGGTCATTCTGGGTAAATGTCATCACTCATTCCTTCCTCTGTGAAAGCAACGGCAGACAATCATTTCTCGCCCTTTTTCCCTGGATTGCCCTCTCAGACGCCATAGCATGGCAACCATTGAGCCCATTTTGCCTTTTGTCACTGTCACCGTATGTTTACTGGATGCTGCTGACAGACGCGGTACTGCAGTGCTACACAGCAGCATTCATTTGCCTTTGCAAGGTAGCAGAGACAGTTACCATTCCTATTGCACTGTCTGCCATACCACTGTAAATTGGCAATAAGATGACAGTTATCAGTCATTCTGTACCGTCTGCTGCTGTCATGGGTGCTCTTGGTTGGTCTCGTTGAGGTTGACCAGGGGCGCATGGACAAAAATTGGAATGACTTCCCAGGTTATTCCCTTCTTTATGTTTTGTCTAAAAATAGAGTCAGTTCTGCCTAGAATATGGGGCAAGTGTACTAGAGAACCAGAGAGCACAGCCACTCTGTGTCAGAGCCCCAAAGATCCTGCAGAAATGATGAGCTGCATGCCATTCTAGGGAGTGCCCCTGCAACAACCCCACCCGTTGCTTCCCTCCTCCCCCAACCCTCCTGGGCTACTGTGGCAGTGTCCCCATTTGTGTGATGAAGTAATAAAGAATGCAGGAATAAGAAACACTGACTTTTTAGTGAGATAAAATAAGGAGGAGGAACCTCCAGCGCTGTGATAGCCAGAGCCCGAAAATAAAAGGAGGGCGGAGAGAGCCAGCTCCCCGACTATGATAGTCCAGGCAGTACAGAATCTTTCTTAAGACAGGAAAAGGGGGGGGGGGAGGGCTGATGGAGCTCAGCCACCACTTGCTATGATAAAAGATGGTTACCAACCATTCTGTACCATCTGCCAGGAAGACAGGATCATTCCACATTTCACCCAGGTCACCCCTGGCCGACCTCACCGAGGCCAGCCAGGAGCACTCATGGGTGGCGGCGAGCGGCGGCGGCGGTAGCTGCTGCCTGCTGCAGGATGCATCATATTTTACCATCCACCACCAGAAAGGGATACTGCTGTTCAGTGCGCAGCACCCCCTCTACCAGCAGACAGTCAGTAGACATAGGTGACATTGAAAAAAGGCGAGAAACGTCTTTTTTCCCTTTTCTTTCGGTGCGGGGAGGGGGGAAGGGTGTAAATGACGACGTATACCTCTGAAACACCTGGGAAAATTTGTTTTTGACCTTCAGGCATTGGAGCTCTAGCCAAGAATGCAAATGCTTTCGGAGACTGCAGGAACTGTGGGAAGCTGGACTCTCAGACCCCCCTCCATCCTCCAGAGCGTTCATTGCTTCTTTGGCTTTCCGTTACGCTTGTCAGAACAGCACTGGCTGTGGCCTCTGGCTATCATAGCCTGGAGATTTTTTTTTTTCAAATGCTTTGTCATTTTGTCTTCTGTAACAGACCTCTGATAGAACAGAATTTGTCTCCCCATACAGCGATCAGATTCAGTATCTCCCGAACGGTCCATGCGAGACTCTTGATTTGTGACTGCACATGCCCACCACATGCTGATCACAGCTCCACGCTTGGCAAAACAGGAAATGAAATCAAAAAGTATCCAAGGCTTCCTGCCTACCTGTCTAGTGCAGCCGATTCAGATGACTTTCAGAGCGGTCACAATGGTGCACTGTGGGATACCACCCGGAGGCCAATACCGTCGATTTGCGGCCACACTAACCCTAATCCGACATGGCAATACCAATTTCAGCACTACTCCTCTCGTCAGGGAGGAGTACAGAAATTGGTTTAAAGAGCCCTTTATATCGATATAAAGGGCCTCACTGTGTGGACGGGTGCAGGATTAGATTTCGTACCCTGAGAGCATTTGATGGGGCTTCACAACATGAGGCTTAACTATAATGTTAGCCGTCCCACCCTCTCTCCCTTCAGTTAATGTCTCCCAATTAATTACTACCTTCCACTCCCACTGGTGATGATGGATCTGCACCCCGGAGGGTATAGTATGACATGTGGGCAGTGGCTTGGCGTATGAATGGCTCAGCACAAACATTATATGCCATTGGCAGACTGTCTGAACAGTTAACTCCGAAATTATGGTGCAGCTGGTCTGTCCAGCAATGCACTGGGCCTCACTAGGAGGTCAATTCAGGCAAAGTGATGCAGTTGGCCCCATATGGAACAATGCTTTTCCAAACCCACCCCAGGGCTTCCCTCTTCCTGAGGCACATATCATATCCACATAATGGTCTGTCAATTTCCCAGCTAAAGTTACATCTCTAGGATTTTTGTCAATTGACCACTATGTTAGGTCATGGTGGTAGAGCTTTCAGAATTATTTTAAACACATTAATTCATAGGCTTCACTGACCGTGATACCCCCCCCCCCACAACCAGTTCCCTATTTTCTTACATAATCCCTATTTTAGCTGAAACCTCAGCATAGGTCATGTCTAGGGCCCTACCAAATCCATGGCCATGAAAAACACGTCATGGACCATGAAATCTGGTCTCCCACCATGAAATCTGGTCTTCTGTATGCTTTTATAGATTTCATGGGAGAGACCAACATTTCTCAAATTGGGGGTCCTGACCCAAAAGGGAGTTGCAGGAGGGTTGCGAGGTTATTTTAGGGGGGTCATAGCAATATTGCCACCCTTACTTCTGCACTGCCTACAGAGCTGGGCAGTCAGAGAGCAGTGGATGTTTGCCAGGCGCCCAGCTCTGAAGGCAGCACCTCACCAGCAGCAGTGCAGAAATAAGGGTGGCAATACCATACATACCATGCCACTCTTACTCCTGCGTTGCTGCCTTCAGAGCTGGGTGGCCAGAAAGTGGCGGCTGCTTATTGAGGGCCTAGCTCTGCAGGCAGCAGTGCAGAAGTAAGGGTGGCAATACTATACCATGCTATCCCCTTCCTTTGTGCTGCTGCTGGAGGTGGCTCTGCCTTCAGAGCTGGGTTTCCAGCCAACAGCTGCCGCTCTCCAGCTGCCCAGCTCTGAAGGCAGCGCTGCCACCAGCAGCAGTGAACAAGTAAGGGTAGCAGTATCACAACCTCCCTTACAATAACCTTGTGACCCCTTACAATAACCTTGCAACCACAACTCCTTTTTTGGGCCAGGACCCCTACAACTACAACACTGTGAAATTTCAGATGTAAATAGCTGAAATAATGACGTTTATGATTTTTTAATTCCTATGTCCATGAAATTAACCACAATGGACAGTGAATATGGTAGGGCCCTAGTCATGTCCCCTTTTTTCTAAACTTCCCAAAACTTCTCCAATACACTTCAGGGATCCATTTAAACTTTTGCAACAACGCTTGTTTACACTGCTCATAATCTTTATGATTTTCACCCTAAGGGTGAAAACATCTGAAGCCTTTGGCACTCAGAGTACCGGAGCGAGATACTGTATCATTTCTTCCTCCCCCACCTTGTTCAGTTTACATCCCACTTCAAATGCATTAAAAATATATCCATGTCAGACTTCTCCCTAATGTGAGAAAATTATTTGGTGTCTATGCTACCCACTGGCAAAGATACACGGGGTCTGTCTTCACCTACTAGAGAGAATTTTGCTGGTGCAGTCTCTCCATTTCAAGCTGGTACTCCTTGTACAGGTGCTTCTTCTCTTCTTTTTTGTACCGTACTCGTGTTCCTCATGCTGGCACTGTTGCTCCTGGTCTTGAAGCTGCAGGATTTCCAGGTGCAGTCAGTCCCTCTCCTACCATATGCTGTCTTAGTCCACCTGTGGACCTGTCCATGATCACTGTTGTAGTGATGCATCTCATGTGTTCCGAGCACGGATGTTCAGCTTCTCTCCAGGGAATTTCGTCAAAGGTATTTCCTACATGCTGGACCCTATGCCAGTGGGCTGGATGTTCCCTGTGAACCTGGATCATTTCTCTTCTGATGGTCAGAATGCAGCAAGTCAACCAGCTGCATGCTTGTCTGTTCCTCCTTGAGCTGACTTCTTTGCATACCTTAGCTAGCTGATTTTTTTTCAGCTTTTCACAATTCATTTTTCCTTGTGTCTCTTTTTACTATTCTTTTCCCAAAAAAGCTATGGGAATATATACATGGCAACGTAAGCCCAGGCTCAAATTCAGGCTTGAGTCCAAACCCATCTTCCATCTACACTCAGAAGTAAGGGTGACAATACCTAGGGCTCAGACCTAAGATTCTAAGACCCTGAGGGGGTGAAGGGTTCAAGCCTGCGTCAATCTAGAACCCCAAATTCAAGTCTAACTGCTTTTAAGGGTAGATGCAGCCCCCTGACTTAGGTCCTGGAAGTCTGCCAAAAGTATCCCACAATCTCATAGGCCAACTTCCTTTGCCTTCTCTAACAGAAATGTCCAATGCACTCCAGAAAAACAGAAGCAATCCTCCTTGGTGTAGTGCAGACGCTTGGTGAGTCAGCATTTGATCGTTCCATTGCAAGGATGACCAGACAGCGAGTGTAAAAAATCAGGACAGGGAGTGGGGGGTAATAGGAGCCTATATAAGAAAAAGATCCAACAATCGGGACTGTCTCTATAAAATCGAGACATCTGGTCACCCTATTCCATTGTTTTCTGAACACTGAGCTCCACACACCATCAGAGAACATTCTGTGTTTACAATGGAGGCTGAACAGAAAAAAGGCTTTTGTGAAGTGCTCTGCTGCACAGACACAAGAGGATAGCCAGATTTTGGTAAATCTCTGGTGTGAGGCCAGTAAGGATACCAGGAATGACCATGCATACCAGCAAACAGCAAAGAAGCTGCCAGTGTTGCAAATTCACTGGGCTAGTGACCAGTGCAGGGAGCAAATTAAGCTGATCAAGAGCAAGTACCAGAAAACCAGGGATCAGAACTGCACCTCAGGCAAGTAACCAACATCCTGCCTATTTTATGACAAGTTTGACCAGGTTCTGGGCACTGTGCATGGAACTAACATGGTGCACAATGACCTAGAGAGCTGAGATGGCACCCTGCTGGCCCCAGAATCCAGTATGGGGACTGATGGGAGCCAGCAGAAGGAGCCAAGTGAAGACAATGAAATGACTCATGTGGCTTGGCACAAGCTGAACTCGAGGACTAGCAGAAAGCCAGCCACCTATATACCAGATGAGAGTACAGCACCGATCTACACAGCCACAGTATACAAATAAAACTACTCTACTGGCATAGTTAGCAAGTTTTATTCACTATTATGTCTGAAATCAGCCAGATTGCATTTTGTTTCTTAGGCATTTACTGGTGCACTGCACAGTATGCAACCACTATTTCTTTTAAATTATTTTTTTTTTAAATATAAGATTTTGGTGTATCACATCCAAAAAGCTTAGGTACTGCCAGTGGTACATGTACCACAATTTGGGAACAGCTGGTTTAGAGTATCAAGATGAATAATACAGCCAGAATAAATGTACAGTACTTTTAAAACTAACATTACTTACTTATACAGGATTACATCAAGTTATTTTACTGCTTTGAGCAATCTTTTTGCCTTTCACAGCCGGGCAAATAAGTATACTAAAGCAATATAACATGGCAATAGCCTACATTTTTCACGTACCCTTAGGGGGCTACTTAACCTCTTGTTTTACTTTTTCCAGACCAAATCAATGGTAAGGACAACTAAGTGATGATATATATGCCATAACTGTACTAAAGGTCAATGAGATTTAAACATACTGGGTTCAGCTCATAAATATTTGATTAATATCAGCATATTTTTATCATATCTAAACCCCAAGACTGGTGCCGTGGTGGGCAGCACATTATATCAAAATGAATGTGTAAAATGTACAGACCTATGTACTGACACTTGAGTTCAATTTATCCAAATATGTGCGTGAATGCTGATGTCAAATATCAAGCCTAGTAATAATTCTTCTTTTGACTATATATTTCAGTATACAGGTAACAATACATAAAATCAATGCGAATTGTACACAATACATCAATGTAAGTTTTACTAGTTGCTTGGTTCAGACCTCACATACATGACTCTAATGGAACTATTTCTGATTTATAATGGGATAAGTAAGAGCAGAATAAGACCGTATATACCTTATTACTAACACAGTGGCAGCTCGTTTGGAGTTGATGAGACAGATTGGACAGAAACTAGTTTTCTTACCATTTCTTACAGTTGTTTCAGGACAGCTGTTTATGCTGATGCACTTTACACTGCCACTTCTGATGTTCTATATGCTGCAGCTATTACACAGGCTTGAACAATGATGCAAGGAACACTCAAACTTTCCTTGCTGACAAGAGAAAAATCATTGTCAGTCCACAAAGATGATTTTTTTCCATGTAACTAACATGAAAATTGACTTGATGTGGAACATAACTCATTAATGGCTAGCACCTTAGGGAATTACATACTTTTATAAACCTTCATGTATTTAGTGCCTCCAAAAATCCACCTGTACTGGTTTGGTTTATTTTGATTGTTGGATTGAAAAGAAAGTAGATCAGAATAACTAAACATATGATTCTGGTGAGACTATCAATATAAAAAACATTTCTCTTTCTTCTTTTTAATGTAGACTTTAAAGAGTGAATTAAAATATCTAATATTTTTTTCAGGCTGTTGGATTAGGCTGATTTTCTTTTCAATCAGTATGGCTAGATATAAAAACAGGTCCCAGAGGAGGCTGACAAATGGATTAAAGTGGAACATAAATTCTTTATGTCACCCAGTCCCTTAAACCCTGATGTCAGTAACATGCCTAATCATTCCATTATTATAAATGTCAAATATGCTTTACATGTGTTAAAAAAGACTGTAAGAGTGGGTAAAAACAGAAAACAAAGATCCACAAGAAACTGTTTGTACTATTATTCATATAATCTCAAAAAATGTAAAATGAGAAGATTTTGCATCACATACTACTTACATGATAATATTTAATTTCATTTCTTCATTTACCTATGTATGTTCTGAATAATAAAGGACAAAACTCCATCTCTTTCAATGTGACTTTCTAGTTATTTGGTTATGTCTCCCCACATTATACTATACACAGTATGCTTTCACTTAATACAGCCACCTCTCTGACCTAACATAGCAAACAGCCTTTAACTATCCAATATTAATATGATTTTTGAGCAATCTTAGTCAAGAATTCAGCTCTTCAGCGATGAAAAAAATGGGTGTGTGATGACCGGATGGGGAATTGTTATGCAAATGCACAATCCATTAATACATTTTGAAAGGAAACCTTATCATTCAATGAAAAATCGTAGTGAGTGAAATCATAACTTCATGTAAATCATTCATAATTTTGCCACTGACTTCATTTAAGCCACCTACTGCATGGGACTACAGGAGAAAAATCTGGAAATATGTATGCATGCTCCTGGAAAATTATTGCCTAAAATTTTAAATTAGTCCATTAATTTGGGGTAA
This sequence comes from Chelonoidis abingdonii, assembly GCF_003597395.2. NCBI lineage: Eukaryota > Metazoa > Chordata > Testudines > Testudinidae > Chelonoidis > Chelonoidis abingdonii. The sequence continues at coordinate 97,370,781 of NC_133772.1, read as the reverse complement.
CTAATCTGAGACACCAACGGCTTAATTTTCAGATGTGCTGATCACCTGAAGCTCCTATTTAAGTCAAATGACACATCGAGTGACAAACAGATATAATTATCAAGCCTTAGTTGTTTTTATTGGGTGCTAAAGAACCAAGGCACACAAAATGAGTGGGCACATCCGAAAGTTTATTCATGTGCTGTTAAGAACATTGATTGAAGTCAATGCATCAGTAGTGAAGAATCGGACTATAATCTATCTATAATTTAAAAGTTTTCACATTATTTGTACCCATTTCAGTGATTTTGCTGAAAAGCAATAAAGCAGAAAATATTGAATTTAAACAAGGATTATAAAGTATTTTATATTTCCATTTCAAAAATATCGTTGTTACCAGAAAATAGAAACAGAGGCTACTTAGCCACCTTGAGATGTAATGTCTTCACTAAATGAAGAAAAACAATTTGGGCAATTCAGTAGATCCTTGCTAATACACAGTAATGATTTGAAAGAGACACTAGATTTATGGCTTATTACTTCAATCTGTAATCCACTAACCCCCTCTTTTTGTCCTGTGACTGCAGAGATATTAACGGGCCACTCTAGCTTGAATGGTCCCTTACCATATGTGCTAACTACTTATGTTAAGCAATCTGTTCCACTTTGCATTTAGGCTTTGACAAGCTATTGTTAGGTATAAAGAAATAAGAAATGTTGGTGTTGTTTAATATGTTCAATTAGTTGTTTTAATAATGTATTTCTAAGGCAATGTTAAGTGAATCACTAGCTTCAATATGTATATGAACTATGACCCTTGGACTCCATCCTTGTAAGCAAACTTGTTTACAACTTAGACACTGGAGTCCAGTGGCTCAAACTGGACAGAATCAGTTTTTCCTGCCAAAAAGGCTATATAAGAGGCTGCTCAGTGTCTGCATGGAGCTGTCCATTCCAGCGGCAGTGCGTGCACAGTCGGGTCTTCCTAACACTCCAAAGCTAGAGAGAAGAGTACCATCTATCCCACAGCGAGGAGAGGAAGGAGAGGCTTGTCATCACTATCCTCATCACAGCAAACTGAATCCATTTTACCTATGGAGAGTCCTGCTTTCCTGGTGTCCATCTTCCGATAGGGTCTCCCCGCCTGGGATGAAGTCCAACAGTTGCCGGGCCTCTCCAGTAGTCCTCCTCGAAGGCTCTAAATCAGCCAGAGAGTAGACGGTCCTGGGCTTTGCACCTGCACGCTGTGTCCACTGCACCTAAATCATAGGAAAGGTTTCAGTATTGGGGTTTCTTTTATTGTTTTCTAAATGCCAAGGGAGGTTTTGTGGGTCTGAGCTTCAAGCTCCTAAAGCCAGTCACTGAATCACTGTATGGTTAAGTTTGTGTTTTGTCCCCCTCACCCCCGTTTTTCCCAGTTTTCTGTACCTTTGCCCTTAATATGCTTACCTTTGTTTGCACCATATTACCTTCTCTCTCTTTATTTTTATTATATCACACAGGGAGGAAGGGACACCCTTATTGTAAGCTAAATCCACTGATGACAGACATGGAAGGGAGCCAAGTCTGCTCTTCTGAGAAAAGGGCTGTCCTTTTCTATCTTTCCCCCTAAATTTTTCTAGTATTTTCTGTCTGAAGCGTTACCTTACTCCCCTTTGAGTAGCACTATGATTCTGGGAGAAACTTTCCCAGATCTGAAGAAGAGCACTGTGTGCTTCAAAAGTTTGTCTCTCTCAGCAACAGAAGTTAGTCCAATAGAAGATATTTCCTCACCCACCTTGTCTCTCTAGAAAACTCATTGGAAGTTACTGAATTTTGCTAAAAATAAACAAATAAAAAATCATGAGGCAAATACTTCACAAGGTGTAATGTTTATTTAATTGAAAGTGTAGCCGGTGGGCAGGAGGCGTTGAGGGGAGGGGGAGGTTGGTAGGGGGGTTTCTCCTTGCCTCCCCCCGCCTGCCCACCAACTCCCTCCTCACCTTCCCCCCTTGCCTCCTCAGTAAGCATGGGGCCCTCCAAAGCGCGGGGCCTGGGGCGGTTGCCCCTTTTTGCTGTACCCTAGGCTTTGATGGCAGTATTAACTTTGACTGTACAACCCTGATTCAGCGCTGTGACACGTATGCATTATGATTAAGGCTACGATTGTGTCATGGATGTCACGGAATTCACGGAATCCGTGATCTCCAGAGACCTCCGTGACATTTTTTGTTTCAGTCCATGGGGCTACAGAACTGGAGCTGGCAGCCAGCGGGGCCCTGACAGAGTTCCAGCAACAGGCGACAGCCCCCTGCAGTCCCCCTTCAGTTTCCAGTGACAGGCAACAACCTTGTCAGGGTTTCCCTGCAGGTTTCCAGTGCCAGGCAACAGCCTCCTCAGGGGGTCCTCCTCAGGGTTCCAGTGACTGGACAGCCTCGTGGGGATGTGGGGGAGAGAATCTTGCAGTTCCCAGCCACCACGACGGTAGGGGAAACTATGGAGCCGCAGCAGTAAAATTCATGGCTTCTGTGAATTTTTGTTCATTCCCCGTGACTTTTACTGAAAATAACCATGACAAAATCTTTAGCCTTATTTTTGACATGGTCCTTAATTGCTATTTTTTTCTCACAGAATACCTGCCTCATTCAGTGCACAGGACAGACAATGTCGATCATATGGGTAACCATTAAATATTTCTTTATTATTCTCATCATTCGTAGTGTGACCTCATACATTATTTACTGCACAACATCCAAACCCTGCACTGAATACAAAATTATTAATTTTCCTAATGAGCTTTTGTAGGACACTCATTATTCTGACAAAGAAGCTCCTTAGCAAAAGGCCCTCTATTCTTTGCAAACGACTCTCAGGTTAGACCTGACAAACTCAGTACACCAAAAACATGTCTTACAAGATATTTAGCCAAAAAGAGTAAAATGTAAGGTATTACAGAAAGCTTGTAACTTGCCAAGATTCATAATCATTGTGTAATGTATATATGGATAATATTTAAGGAATAATGTATTTATATTGAAAGTATGTTTTATGGACTTCAAATAAAAATTAGGCCTAGTCTACCCTAGGAACTTACATCAGTATAGCTATGTCTCTCACAAATGTGAAAAATTCTCACCCCTGTAACATGTAATTATACCGACCTAACCCTCAGCATAGAAACGCTAGGTCGAGAGAAGAATTCTTCCTTTGAACTAACACCTCTCGGGGAGGTGAAGCACCTATGCTGACTGGAGAACACCTCCCGTTGGTGTAGGTAGTGTTTACACTGAAGTGCTACCGTGGTAAAGCTAAAGCTGCAGCGTTTTAAGTGTATCATTCAGACAGGAGGGAACTGTCACCCCACCCTGTTTAGCTACTGATTCAGAGGATTTTGGGGCAGAGAATCCAGGATTCCTGTGAGTAATCAGTGTCAGGGGCTGGATATCACAGGGAAACGATTCAAAGATCTTGGGGACTGGGATGCACCTATTGTTAACCTGCAGGATGAAGTCCTGGTTGACGTAAGGCAGCTTACCTAACTCTGTAAACGTCTACACTAAAGTGTAGCTCCAACTGATATAACTCGCCCACTACATCAAGTTAATAACTTCACCTCCATGAGAGTCATAGCACATAGGTCAATGTAGTTAGATCAATGCAGTAGAGGCATAGACATTGCATTGCTTACATTGACTTGCTGTCTTTCAGAAGCTGGCCCACAATGCCCCACGCTGACAGTTAAATTAGTGCAAGTGTTTCTGGTGAGGTTGCATACGCCGACACACGGACTGTACTGTGGACATACAAAAGCGATTTAAGTACTGTGATGGCTATACATCAATGTAACTTAGATTAACCTAATTTAGTAGTGTAGACTTGCCTGAAGTCAGGGTTGGCATAGCCCACAGTTAAGTGCTTGAGTAACTGAAAGGCTAGTGGTGTTAGCTGACAATCAATCAGGCACAGGCAAGACTCTCTCATGCTACAGGGGAGTAACAGGTGGATCACAGTTCTGGGTACCTTGAGAAGCATCACAATGAGTTTTTCATAAACAATAATAACTGTAAATCAGAAAGATTAAGGCCAAAACTGTCAGAAGTGTCCACTAATTTGGGGTGCACAATATAAGATTCCTAGGGCTTGATTTTTTTAAAATGTTCAAATGTTCAATGCCCATCAACTTCAGTTGCATTGTGAGTGTTCAGCATTTCTGTAAATCAAGTCCCCAGTTGTCTCAATGTAGGGTTTCAGAAAGTGAGGAAAACAAAGTGAAAATTTTGTTTCAAGTGACTTGCCAAGCACCACACCGCAGCAGAGGCAGGCATAATAAAATCGAGTTCTCCAGAGCAGCATTCCGTTGCCTTGAACATGAAACCATCCTTTTTCTCCGGGCAGTTCCCTGCCTCATTCAGTATACACCTTCTAACTTCTGCAACAACTGTGGCAGGGGTCCTACAGACAACAGCCTCATTCACTAGACAATCCCAATCCATTCCCTGTGCAGGGATCCTTCAGAAAAAATTATATGTGATCATGAAAGTAAAGAATTTATCATAAACACATACACTTAGAGGGGCCAAATTAACATTGTGCAGGCAGCCCTTCTGGCATTTTCTGACTTTTTAGTACTTGATTTTGCAACTGTAAAGATATTTTAATTTAAAGATTTTGCATATAATTGTCTGAGTGTTTATAAAATGCAAACTGAAAAAAAAAGTCCATCATAGGGAACCAAACAGACCCCTCATATTGGTTGTCTTTGGGGTTGGAACCTGTAGATCACAGACATGTGACACTTGAGCTAACTGAATAACTGCCATAAGTAGCAGCAGAGCAGTCACTCAAGAGAAATGAGACATACATTCAATGAAGGTATTTGCTGGCCGCAGATGTATACTGAGACTCAGAAATTCTGAGTACAATTCCAGGTTCTGTAAGTGCTCTCTACTGGTTATAGATCCCCATGACCTGCCCTCTTCGGTTTCTGTCCTTCCTGATCCTGTTCCCCCACAGCCTGAACACTCCAGTCTTTCCATACATGTCCTCTCCTGCTCTTTACTCCTCAACATTCAAATCAGGCTGCTTCCTCATTCTCCACTCTGCCTAGAGAGAGCATTTCCAGTACAAGAGAAACGGTGTCCTGTTTTCAGTTCTGGTGCCACAGTAGCCCTCTGGAGCAGGAAAGAGCAACTGCATGAAAAGGTTTGCTCGGCCTGAGACTAGAGCATGCTGAATGATCCTTAGGTGGGTAGGTGGGACACGCTCAGTGTGGTTGGCACAGAGCGTTATGAAAGTGAAGCAAGTTGATTACAGACAGGATGTTTAGAGAATTTTGTTGTCAACTTCTATCAAACTTCTACTGAGCAAATGCAAATGAAGATTTTCAGTGGTTTATAATTCTTCCATGTCAGTGTGCATTTTCACGGGAGCAGCAGAAGGCAACACTGACGCCAGAGCTACCCTCATGCCAAATTTCAAGTCCATACTCCAAAGCATGGATGTGCTAGAACTTCTCAACAAACAAAGCTGTAACATTTTTTTTTTTAATATGGGCAAAACAATGGTTTCCCCCCAAACCACATCTGTCATAAGCTAGTAGCCTTGCTGGAATCAGACAAAATGGCTCATGCCACAGTCTCAGGGCCTGATCCATACCTGCAACTGAAGAGGTGGGAAGGAAGGCTCGAAGATGCCCTTTGGCTCCTAAGAGCCTAGGACCATTCTGCCAGGCATGTTTCAGAGTAGCAGCCGTGTTAGTCTGTATCTGCAAAAAGAACAGGAGTACTTATGGCACCTTAGAAACTAACAAATTTATTTGAGCATAAGCTTTTGTGGGCTACAGCCCACTTCATCGGATGCATACAGTGGAAAATACAGTGGGAAGATATATATATATATATATATATACACAGAGAACATGAAACAATGGGTGTTACCATACACATTATAAGGATAGTGATCAGTTAAGGTGATATCAATTAAGGCCAGGCATATCTTCCTTCAGGCACTCTAATCTGTGTGAGCTACCAACAAGCCCCAAGGCCATTATAGCAGCAAGGAAGGCCTTGGCCTCTTCCAGCTGCAAAAGGATTGTCGCTATGGGACTCTACTCCAGCTGAGGATGCCCCTACACACTACATAGGGGAAAACCTCCAGGGACCATATCCAATAGATTCAGAGCTGCTTTGTACATGTAAAACAGCCGTAGTGCAGTCCACAGCCAAAAAATCTCTCTCTTAAGTGCAGTAGAAAGAAGAGTGATCAGTCATATCTTACCAAATTTTAAATAATTAATTTTTCAAAATTTGTATACTGTTGTATACTTTTTACGTAAAATACAGGTACACACATCTGTAATAAGAGTCTGATCCAAAGCTTAGTGAAGTCACTGAAAGACTGTCTTCTGATTTTAATGGGCTTTGGATCAGGCCCTAAATGCATAAGTAATGTTTTAAATGTGTTGTATAAATGCATAAATAATGTTAAAATAATTTATTTTGAAAGCAAAAAAATAGATATTTAAGGGATGTAGATTTAATGGATATGTTAATTTGTGTCAATGATTTCTGCTAGAATGAATAACTATCTTGAAGATTTAGAAGGGAAAAAAAACAATGAATGCCTCTTTGAGTTGACATTCTACTACATATAATTGTTCCATCCTTGGCAAGTTCTTCTCATTGTTGTGATATCGAGCAATCATCAGAATACTTTTAAGGAAAAAAATAGAAATATACAGTGAACTATCAGTGTGAGAATTGGCAAAATAGTCAATATTTAACAGTGATGTATGGCTCAGTTGTTATGATTTTCTTTTTAACTTACTTAATCTCCTGCCTCCCCTTTCAAAAAAATAAAACACACAACACAAATTGAACATATCATTGCGGTTCGTTCCACAATATAATTATTTTCATTAAGATCATTAGAACATATGGATGTAAATTAAAGGATAAATTGAGGGTGCTTCTTGTTTATGAGGTAATAACTATATCCTGTAGAGGTGTTTATTAATCCAATTATATATATAGTTATTACTAAGTTAACTGGAAGCATGCTCTTGTACTGGAGTGTCTAATGAGAGTAAATACATTTCAGACACGGGCTGAAAAAATAAGCCTTTTTTTAATTAAACAGGAACAAAAGCTGAAATAGTTTGAAACAACATACAGTAACTCCTCGCTTAACGTTATAGCTATGTTCCTGAAAAATATTACTTTAAGCGAAACCATGTTAAGTGAATCCAATTTCCCCATAAGAATTAATGTAAATGGAGGGGTTAGGTTCCAGGGAAATTTTTTTCACTGGACAAAAGACTATATTTTATGTATGTGTATGTATATATATATATGTACACACACACACACACATATAGAGCATAAGTTTTAAACAAACAGTTTAATACTGTACACAGCAATGATGATTGTGAAGCTTGATTGAGGTGGTGGAGTCAGAGGGTGGAAGAGGTGGGATATTTCCCATGGAATGCCTTTCGGCTAAATGATGAACTAGCATTCTGCTGAGCCCTCAAGGGTTAACACGTTGTTAACGTAGGCTCATACTCTATGAGGCAGCAAGAATGGAGGGAGGGGTGACAGCATGGCAGAGAGAGACAGAGACATACATCTTGTGTGGGGGAGAGAGACATGCATTGCCTCTTTAAGTACGCTGACCTCACTCTAAGTACACTGCCCTTAAGTACTTAAGTAGATCAGCAAGTTGAGACAGCAGCTGCTGCCAGCAAGCTCCCTCTGTCCTGAGCCCTGTCATGTCCCCCCCCCAAGCATATGGGGTAAAGAAGCGGGGGGCAGGAGTAGGGGGGAAGGGAATACCCTGACATTAGCACCCTTCTTCCCCCTCGCCTCCTGCCCTGCACAGCAAGCAGGAGGCTCCCGAGAACAACTCCAAGGCAGAGGGCAGGAGAAGTACATGGCAGTGGGGGGAGGGACAGCTGAACTGCTTGGCAATGGATAGACTGCTGGGTGGCTTCCCTACAGGGAACTTAGGGAAGTGGGGAGCTGATAGTGGGGCTGCTGGTCCACCCTGGTTCCAATACCCCCACAGCTAGCTCCAACGGGCTGCTCTTTCTGTAAGCCGTGGACAAAGCAGGTGGCTGCCAAACAATGTTATAAGGGAGCATTGCACAACTTTAAACGAGGATGTTCTCTAATTAATCGGCAACATAACAACGAAACAACGTTAACTGGAATGATTTTAAGTGAGGATTTACCGTATATGATGGGTGAAAAAAAGAGAATGAGATAATTATGTTTGCTATGGGCAGTAGGAAATACTAGTAGCCATATTGTTGTGATAATTGCAAATGAATTTCTATTTTAAGCCTCATTTTGTCTCCAACTCTAAAATCTATAAAGGAAGGAGTATCTAATTCAGCTGATAATCTGTATTTTGATCAATGTAGAATTTTTGACCTAATTTGAAGCAAATTGGATAAAGGGTAGTTGAATGACGACATCCAAAAAGTACAGGTGTTCACCAGAATTGGAAAAGATATCTACCTTTTAAAACCATTTTGTAGCAAAAACTCCAGAAAGAATGAGACAGATAAAACTTAGTTACATTAGATATAACTGATCTAGTGCTCAGGAACAAACTTACTTGATTAAACTTTAATTTTAAAAGCCATTTAGGTATTAAATAGTTACATCATATTGCCATGTCAGCTCCAAAGACTTTAAATTCGGTGGTCAAATGACTGCTGAAGGCTTGCCAATGGAAGAAAACGGTTTTTCCCTTCCAAAATTAAAGTTAAACAGACAAGTTATTTGGCCTCCGAAGATCATCATCCAACTTGAAAAGCCATGGTCTCAGAGAAAGAGAGGACTGAGGTTCATACAATTGGGTGGATTGGGCAGGTGACAAAGAGTGCCTGAAGCCTATGTGAGGGAGGGGTCATAACAGGCCTCCTAATGGTCATCTGAGAGCTGATGCAAATGAATAGGGGTTTGCCAGAATATGTGAATCTCCTAAGGTCTACAGGAATGGAGCTCTTTTCCTGTGTACTTTAATCTATCCATAGGAGAGAAGAGGTGAAATGCCCCCATATGTGCTGTCCTGCTCCTCTCTGATCCCATTCTTTTTCTCATTACTCCAGCCCTGCAGATTTCCTAATATCCTTCAGGAAGAGGATTTCCTCTATTACACACCTCATAATGTCCTCACGATGGGCTCCCCAATCCAGTACTTTAGGAGTGAAAGGGATTCTGTTCCTCCAGACACTCAGGAAGTCACAAATAGGGAAAGAAATCCCCTTTCCTTAGCCTACTCCCATTTAAAAAAAAAAATCTCTTTAGAACCATTACATTAGGACTATTAAAAAAAAAAAAGTTTCCCAGACAAAAACCTGTATTTAGGTGGAGTCAATGTTACAAGTACAGAATTTTGGTTTAAGCTTGTATGACCTTTCAAGGAAGGTGAGTTTTACCCTACAAAGAGAATATGGACTATTTTTTAAACCAGGTGGGAAAGTTACCTTTTCCTAACTCTCAAGACAGGGACAAATATGTTACACTGAAACCTGTATTCATGTTATATTTCATATTCTAAAGAAAGCTATATTGGTATGTTGTTATGACACATATGAAAGCAGTGTAATCTGTGACTTTTTTCTTCTTACCTCACCTGCATATGTGACATATTATTTTATCATCTACTCAAACAAAGAATAAGAAAAGATGGTAGAATTTATGCCAGTTGTATCTGATTTTATAGCCGTTTCATTAATAACAGAATCTTTATCCTCTTCTTGAAGTTCAAAGGATTTCATCTATGGACCAAATGCATCAGAAAGGGTATACACTTATGCCTTCAGCATAGTAGACAGCTGAAAATTAGTTTCTAATATATCCTGTATGTTGTCTACCAAAGATACCACATACCATTCCCATTTCCATTCAGAACAAAGCGGGTGTTAAATTCCTTTCGTGGAAAGTGATGAACTGCACTTAATTATGGTCCGTGGCCCAGGGATACAAGTTAGGGCCACATATTATACTCAATCCACTGCAGATCTTCCACTGATGACAATGGATAGTCTGTACTGAGATCAAGGGTAGGATTAAGGCTCTTATTTAGTAACTAAACTTTTAGTTGCTAGAATTATTGTTGCCGTTAGCATTACTCAATGGGAAAAATTAAGCATGGGACATTTCTGGAAGGACTACTTCTATTTCTGCTGTTGTTTCTTTGGCTATTTGCACATGTAATTGCAATAATTATCCATGTAAATTGGGTGTGCAAGGACACATACATTTTGCATGCAGAATTGTCCCATTTATGTTTTTAGAAATTCAGGCCCTGGCCTCAAGGTTAACATGTCATTTAGATAAATGGAGGGATTTCATATCTCTCAAAGCTGTTGCTTTACTCTAAGACCATGCTACATTGGTTGATGTTTGTTAGATTTTCTTTTCATAAGAGCCAGAAAGTTTGTTTGTTTGTTTTGTTTTGTTTTTAAATAAAATCTGGAATCCTGCAGAATCTCAGTCTGTTATGAAGACCTAATAAATAATAGGTCCAGTCTGATCTGTGGACTGGCAGTCTAACATCCCTCCTCTAATCTATGCCATTTTTGTGGTTTGTAAGAAGAAGTAACATTTGTTAAAAAAAAATTCAAGAACATTTAGCACTGAACCTGGGAAATGTACACAGATATATCTACAAGTTACAGAATGTAATATTACAATTTAAAAATCACTTTCAATGGAAATTATCCTACAAAAAAGACACCAAGACTTTTTTTTTTGAGAGCATAATTTATTTGTTTATAAAGTAGCAGCAATGAGGAAGGAGTAGGTAATTATTATAAAACTTCCATTTCCGGAAGAAGTGGCAATTCTAATCTTTGGCAAGAAAGGGGAAAATGAGCCTTTCTGGAGCCTAGGAAAATTATACCCTCGTGGGGCTTAAAATGGATATCATACTGAAAAGGGTTTTCCTCAGCATGTTGTAACATTAAAGAATGAAGATATTACTTTTCAGAGATAAAGAAAATAAGATATTTTTATATTTAATATGATTCTTTTTGCTTTAAGGAAAGATCTTGTATCATTTTTGTGTATTTGGTCTCTGAGGAAGGGGATGTATAGTTATAGTGGAGGCACAAGAGAGAGAAAGAGAATGTGTGTATGATTTTCAGTGCTACAATTTCTGTTGCTGCTAAGAGAGTGCAGGGGGAAAAATGACAACAAAGTGGTATTTAGTTCAGTAAGAAACAAACTCCAGCTGTGAACTTGTGATCAGTCCTCCTGTATTCAAATGTGTTTCCTCCATTACTCTTACTAAGTTTCCAGGAACAGTAAAATCAATGTTTATTCTAAGTTTTGCGCACCACATATTTGTGTTTAAAATTTCATTTTTTATATCTAGAAACCATAGCCTGGATTTCATAAAGTAAACATGGCAAAAGCCACCTACTTAAGGATTATATATAGATATACATACGACATACTTCCTTTTGTTCTAAGCTCTTAGGGACACCATATACACATAAATACATATATATACAAATACATATATGCATACACATTTTATGGAGGCCTCAGTAGCAAATCCATAGTTAAGACTGCATTGGTCTTAAAACAGGATCAAAATCCCTGCTTCATGTCTTAATAACTGAATTAGCCTCCAAATATTTAAAATAATAATTTTGAATAGAACTACTGAATTTTCTTTGTAATAGAACAGATAGTAACATTTGCAGAGAAATTATTTTAAAATGCTCCCTTTTAGACATTTTACCTTATTTTTCTCTCATTTATTTGAGTTTCCTCAGGCAAACAAGCACCAAAGAAATCCCTGACTCCATCATCTTTTCTCCTCCTAACCAAAACAACCTACAAGATGCTGTAAACTGTCTAAGAGAGATCAAGAAGGGGATAACAACATACAATTACCTATTAAAAAGGAGCTGCTATCATCCAGGTATTTCTAGACAATTCTTAAATACACAGCAGTAAAATAAAATCCATAATGAGAGCACTCTGCTTAAAATTATATTTTATAAAATCCTATTTTAGTATGTTTATTTGGAGGTTAAATTACTGCTAGTTACACTAACCTTACTGTACTGAGTTTGCAATTCCTAAAGTACACTGCATGAGAGGAAGATGCTAGCTAAAACCAAATGATATTGACCAGTATATTTATACTGTTGAAACTAACAGAAGCGAATAAACCAAGAGTGACAATGGTGAAAAGTAATTTACATTTAAAAATACTACACAGGTTGAAACAAGGGACTGGAGGGGCACATTAGTATCTCCTTGAAGGCAGAAAAGGGGAAAGGACTAAGGGAGAGGGGGATTAAGGGTAACAGAGTTGGTCAGGAGGCATGACCTCCAAGTGGCAGTTTTAGGATCCATAGATCTCTGGGCACACACATGCCCTCATGTCCCCCAGTGGCTACACAGCTTGTATGAGGCCTTTAGCCACACTACTGGCACTGTGAGAAACTTCCTGTCCGGGCAAACATTCAGGCCAGGGAAGGAAGTGAGTCACAGGACAAGTCCCTCTATCTTTTTTACCCCTCTCAAGGTGAGTGAAGGGTTCTTGGCTCCCCCACAAACTGGTCCTTCCTGAGGCTGCACTTCCACCTCCCACGTAGGGGCAAAGAACAGCGCGACGTTATGCAACCGTGTGGGGGTAAGGCCAGCAACCATGGAGTAGCCGCTCCACTGAGCTGGGGGGGTGGGGGGGAGAGGAGGCACGCTCTCCTCTCCCATTGCACCAGTGGCTGGAAAGGCGGCACAGTACCAACACGGCCGCAGCCCCAGCCGCCTTCTCAGGCATAGTCAGACTCTGCCCTTAGCGCGCAAAAGCCTATGGCCCCGCCCCCAAACGTTAACTCCTCCCAATCATCGCCACCGCACTCGTTCTTCCTCCTTATGCCTGACGGCCGGGGCGGCGGGAGCCGGTAACTCTCGCGCATGGGCGTTGGGCTTTTTCAGAGCTGGGCGCTCGGGCGGGGTGTCAGAGCCTTACTGCGGCTGTAGCGCTATTCTCCTTTGTCCCCATCTCCTAGGATTAGAGCGGGCGCGCCCCCCTCCTCCCCTTTGGCTGCTGCAGCCCCTGCGTTGTGTGACTGGGAAGCTCCTGAGTGCGAGGCATGAAGCTGAGCAAAGCCCAGTATGATGAAATAGCCCAGTTCCTGGGGCACGTGCAGCCCACCAGACAGAGCCTGCGGAAGCTGAAGAAGAGATTCCCTAGGTAAGTCTGTCTCAACTCCCCCCCCCTAGGCTTCCACCCTATGCTAGTGCAGCCTCCACTCCTCTGGGCTGGTGGGGTGGCCTGCAATTTCCATCCGTGGATTATAGGAGCTAGATCTTGTTTTTAAGGGGCAGCCCTGCAAGGTGGTTTTATGCGTGGTACAAAATTCTACATGGTGCAAAATCACACACATACACCCCCCCATAATGCAGCATACAGTCGTCTGGGGGTATTGTTTGTCTTGTGTGACCTTATGGGGATCAAAATAAAGGATTCTCCCAAATAAGAGATCTCTGGTTACCCTATGTGAACCCCAAACTCCAAATAGATCCAATTTCCCGAGTGAGCCATCATTACCTTGATCCCTGACTAGGGGGAATTGAGGTGGAATCTTGCTTGGGTTGCTAGTTCCATTTCCTTCTAGTACAGGGAAAGGAATGGCCTGCAGACCCTGCTGTAACTTTCCCCTGCACATCATGCCACTGTTGGGTTGGTTGAAGGCTCAATCAAGGACCACCTGCGTAGATGAGCATTAGCCCATCTCACCTTCTGATTCTGCTTCAGTTAAGATCACCAATGCAGTCAGGTTAATACGTACTTGGACAAAACTGAAGAGCATGGATGATAGGATGTTCTCCATGAGGAGTTGGGCCTCGTTTCTTGCATTTACTTTCTGCCAGCTATGATAGAGATCATGTTTGTTAACCTTCAGGAAGCTGCAAAGCTCACCTCCTTTCCCAGACTTTTGGAAAGCGGGTCGATATGAGGGTTGTGAGGTGATAGTGGCAGCCATATGGGATGTTACTTACGTTTTCTGGGTATTTAGGACTATATTCTCAGTACTTTATGTTGGCATAATGTTTGTTGGGAGGGCTTTACAATTTGAGGTTTTTGAAGATGCTACCTGTTCTGATCAGAGAGCGTCTCCTGTCGGTGGAGGTACTCCACCTCCCTGAGAGGCGTCAGCTAGCTGGACAGGAAAAGCCCTCCCGTTGACATAGCACTTGTAAACTGGGGAATAGGTCGGTATAACTACGTCACTATGGGGTGTGGATTTTTTACACGCCTGAGCAGTATAGTTATACTGACATAAGTTCCTAGTGTAGACCAAGCGTTAGTGTTGGTGAATTGCTGTGAAGTAATGATCTTTCCCTGGCCTATATGTTTTCCTTCACAAAAAATAAACCAGGAAACGCCAACTTTCTGAGCCTCTGTACCAATATGCTTTAACTCTGAGCTGGATGGGCTACCTCTATGAGTAAGAGGGTAGTTCAGCCTCCCTTCTCATTCTCTCATTAACCTCTGCTGAGGTAGCGGGTAAAAATGCACATTGTAGTTGCATTTTTTGTGACGGTGACAGCTGTCTACTGGGATTTATTAATCAGCAAGCTGGAATTTTGGAAAATCATTCAGCTGAAGATTCCATGAGAGGACTTTCAAATATCTGGGCTTCCATTTCAGTTACAAAGCAAGCTCCCACCTCCCTCCCAAATTTAATATTTTAAAATAAATGAAAATAGTTTTTCAGCAGTTGAGACCCCAGAAGTAGCTGCAGGCTTTGTAGAGATTGGAGTCCACTTGGTCTGGTCTACATTTAAAAAAGTTAGCTTGGCTTAAGTATGTCACTCAGGGGTTGTGGAAAAATGTCATGCCCTGTGTGATGTAATTAAGCCAAATTAAGCCCCTGGTGTAGGCTCTGCTAAATTGATTTAAAAATTCTGTTGCTTTTGTGTCTACACTATAGCAGCGCCACTAAAGCTGTGCCACAATAGCATTTCTAGTGCTGACATACCCCTTTTAGAGTTAGCTGTAGAATGAGGGTATGTCTACACTTAACACGCTACAGCGGCACAACTGTAGCTGCACCACTGTAACACTTTACTGTGGACACAAATTACAGTGATGGGAGAGGTTCTCCTATCACCGTAGTGAATCCATCTCCCCGAGAGGAGGTAGCTAGGTTGATGGAAGTATTCTTCCATTGACTTAGCACTGTCTACACTGGGGGTTAGATTGGCATAGCTATGTCTCTTGTGTGTGAATTTTTCACACCTCTGAGAGAAGTAGCTATGCTGATATAAAGTTTCAATGTACACCAGCCCTCAACCTTCAGCAAGCTTTCCCTTTCCTCTGCTTACAAAACTCTGGATCATCTATGCACACAACTTGCACTAATTTAATTAAATCAGTTTAACATCACACCTTTAGGTAAACTGATCCAAATTGGATTGTGGACTGTCTAATCTGATGAGTGTTCATACACAAGGTTGCACTGGTTTAACATGTTGATTTCACATCACACAGACTTTCAAACACATTCAGGAACTTTCTGTTCACCTCCCCACATATCCTTTACCAGGAACTTTGATCCCACAAATCTGTGTATCATACATGCAGTTAGGATGTCATACCCCAGAACTGATACGTCTTTTCCATCTGTAGCTTCTAGTAAAACAATTCAGTTAACTTTAACTTTCATGTTTAAATTGCCAATTACACTCCACTTTGTTAGAGTGGAAGGTGCAGTGCTGCAGTTCCATAAACTGTCCTTAATTCAAAAATCCAACAAGCCAAGATAATCACCAATAAAAAAAAAAAAAATCACCCCTTAACCTTTTCTTTATTAAGCTAAAGAATTTGAGCTCTGTGGAACTTTTACTATAAAGCATGGATCCATAGATCATTCTTGTGATTCTTCTTTGAATCCTCTCCAAGTTTTCAGTATCCTTGAATTGTGGACACCAGAAATGGGTAAAGTATTCCAGCAGCGGTCACACCAGTGCCAAACACAGAGATAATATAATCTCCCTTCTCCTCAATATTCTTTTCTTTTTGTATCCAAAGATCACGTTAGCTTTTTGGGCTGCATTTACTCTGGGAGCTCATATTCATCTGAAAAAGATTTGGGATCATGGTAGCTAATCAGTCTCTGCTTTCCAGGATAGACATTTATCTGTACTGAAATGCATATTGTTTGTATGTGCCCAGATTACTTAATAATCCAGACTTCTCTATATTAGCAATCTACCCTCTTCATTATTTACCACTTCCTCCAACTTTTTTGTCAGTTGCAAATTTTATCAGTGATTTTATTTTCTTCCAGATTATAGATAAAAATGGTAAATAGAATAGATCTAAGAAACATTCCCTGTGAGATTCCACTAGAAACACACCTGTTCAATGATGATTCCCTGTTTACAATTAAATTCTGAGACCTTGATAGCCAGTTTTTAATCCATTTAATGTATGCCATGTTGATTTTTGTGGTCATCTAGTTTCTTAATTAAAATGTCAAGCGGTACCGAGTGATATGCACTAGTATACATCTACACTATTACCTGTATCAGCCACGTTTGTAATCTTATAAAAAATATATAAAACAAGTTAGTGCACTCTCTTCCTCTTCTTCCAGCATCATCACTACCACCCAGAGCTTTCTGGCTGTTTTGAGATGCGAGGGTGAGGGTTCCTGTTGTCTTACCTCTTCCAGTCTCCTTTTATTTTATAAAGGAAGAAATAAAGGGTATCCTCTTTCTCATGAGTAGCATCAGTCCCTGAATCATCTGCCGCCTGGGAAAGCTCTAAGCAACAGCAGAGTAAAATTGACATGATTCTGGTCAGTTTCACCGCTACCCATGGGTTTCAGAATAGTAGCAGAAAGTGAAAGTGACCAAGGTGGAGGAGGTGGAGACTGGGAATGTTTGGTAAGTAGTAGAGGTAGTGGACTGTTTTTCAGATTTGAGAAAACAGCAGCATAACAGTTTGTGCTTGCACTTGGAAGGCTGTCTTGGCATTTGTAAGGACTATAAGCATTGTTATTAAAATATGAAATTTTAAATACAGGAAAAATTCATAGCTCTGCTCCTCCTTACCACTTGCTGGGGACATTTTCCCGGTGGCCATCCGTGAATGAATTTTTCATGCCTTGTTTACACAAATCATCTGATTGATTTCAATGGGACTACTCACTCATGTGAGGAAAAAGCAGAATTTGGCCCTCGGGTAGATATGTAAACCTAAGCAGTCATTATATATTTCAATTCTATCTTTAAAAATGGCAACTCTTTACAGTAGTGCACCAGTTTAGTTTATTTGGAATATATGCCATCTCCAGCAGCCTACACAAATACTAGTTTCCTTGAGAGGTTTTAATGTTTTTTTTTGTCTGTGAGCCTTCAAACTCAATACCATCATTTATGGATATGTTACACCACTCTTTTGCTTTGTCAATAGTATTTGGAGCAAAAGCTAATATAATTTAAAATTTAACTTGCACTTCAAGCTACATTTAGCTGAGCACGTAAATGGCCTGAGAATATGGGATGAGATCTTATTTAGTTGGAGGCTTGAAAAAATCTGTATAAACGTATTGAAATCTTGTATGTCATAACAACCAGTTACAATGAACTCTGTTACAGTCAAAATAACTTTATAGTGAATGAAGTAGACTATAAGTCCCCAGTTACTTGTGTAAGTAGCAGTGTGGAAATTGTAACTTCTATTATAAAGAAGCTGTTAAAAGGCTGATTGCTGAGTTGAATCAGAGGGGTGTTTTAATCTACATCTTAGCCATGATGTAGAATATATATATGACTGAGGATGTGACTCTTAGTGCAGCTTACTCAGTAAGGTGGGATATGGCTCACTCAGTAAGCTGGTATATAACTATTGTGTATAAGTAACCCTGCACATGCATGCACACAATTTGTGTCTAATGCTAAAATGAAAAATCTCTTTTTCAAGACGTGACCTGAACTTTTTACAAAACAAGTTGCATGGAAATGATCAAAATCCACGTGAGACTGCAGTAGTACAGAGCCAAAATGAAAGATATGCTTACTCCACTCTAGAAGAGTTAATGGGAAAGAAGAAAGCTTGAAGACTTATTTTTTGGGTGGAAGTGTGAATTTTTTCTCTTAAAGGTTTTTGTGTTTTGCTTTTACATTATGGAATAGATTTGCGCATACTTGAAAGGGGTAAGAACATTGGATTGAAGACTTTTTTTCTTTTATTTTCCTCTCTGTCTATTCTGAGATGTATGCAGGGTTGTTATAGCTGAGATGTGACAGCTATAGCTTATTTCTTTTGCTAGTTTATCTCTGCAAAGAACTGTGTGTGTTACAATTGTGAAATGTTCAACTATGATGGCTGTGGAGCAGGAACTGTCACGTGGGGAAGCATCTGAATTGCAGCAGTCATACTGGCTAGGTAAAGAGTGAGTCTTTCTTGTCCTGAGGAATTTGTACAATAACAAATGTGTTAAAACCAGGCCATGCCTTTATTCAAAGCCCATTGAAATTGGTGGGATTTAATGGTGAAGTATAAAGACTAAAGCATCCTGTTGAAGCGTATTTGGAAATAAATGTCCTAGAAATGTGCTATACTTCAAAATACCATTGTTGTATATCAGGTGCACATGTTTTAAATACAGAGGAAAAAATAAACTTGTTAAAGGAATAAAATAATTGTACTCATTTTTGGTGGTCACAACATACTTTAATGTGATGCTTTGTAAAGTTATATATTTGTAATAATAATTCGTAGCATAGTGATATAACGGTTGTACCACTTTTGTCCTTTGCTGTATTTCATCGTGCAGCAACCTAGGTGTCCTCTGAAAGGCAAACAGGTGTCTGTAGATTTAATGGCCAGATTATTGTGGCTGTTGAGTAAGGATGGCATGGAAGATTTAACACTGACCATATGTGATTTTTTTTTTTTTAATTGACTCATGGATTTTGGACTATTGTTATAGTCATATTTTGTGTCATGAAGGACTGTAACAATAAAAACGGTAATTCTGATTGTACTTCAGGGACAATTACTTATGTTATCATTCTTCTGAAGTTCAGGTTAAGAGTTTTACGGGAAGAAGAGATTTGGTACATCATAGTGAAAAATATTTTATTCATGTGATAGCTTTGTGGACAGTCCTAGTCTGAGCTATATTACAGTGGCACAATAAATTGCTGAATATACTGTCTGCTGAATATGACCTCACCATGAAAAATTTGGTGCATTAGAGTAGGAAAGGTTGGAATATATCAACCTTAGCTGACAAGGGACTTTGAATTTTGACCTAATACAGATGACCTCTGTGTGCAATAAAAGTGAGCTTAATCTCCAGGTCAAGGTAGAGGTGAATGGCAGGGCAATATGGAAAGGCTTGTACTGGATCTGGATAGATCATACCTAGCAAGCAGAGAAATAGAAAACTTATTTTTTAGGATCACCAGACGGTTATTTACTTTGTTAGCTCAGCTCTGTTCCCCACCATGAACCAAAATATATCTAAGCACAGCTGACGCCAACTTGTTCAATTGTTTGTCTGAGTAAAAAGTATACGATGTGTGTGTTTTGCTCCTATATGTCATTGACTAGCAAAGCTAAATATAAAATGTTCTCCTAGCATGTAGAAAAGAAGGTGTCAAATTACCTTATTGAATAAAAAAAAATCTAAAAGCTTTATTCCTTTGACAGCCAACGTATCTTTGGAACACATGAAGTTTATTCCTAAATGGCTTCTCCCTTTAGCAGGAAAATAATTAAAGAAGTTGTTGATATATTTCACAGGGATTGAATAATGCAAAGGGAATGTGTCCTTGAGAGCTTTATTCCTCTAGAATGTATTTGTTCAAATGAGCGCCATTATACAAGAAAAAGTTTTAGATGCTCTGTAGGTTACATAATAAAGAGGTCATATCTATAAAATGGTAAATGTGTTTACTGTAAAAATTAGAATGTTTTTGTTTTATTTAGCCAAATTAAATCCACTAGCTAATACTCTAGGAGAGTCCTATTTTACTAAATGCTAATGATGTACGCCCTGAACATCAAATATTTTACACAGATAATAGTGATGTTTTTTTGTGTATTTCTTTTTTTTAAATCAGCCAGGAGGAAAAAAGTTTGAGACTCTAATGGAAGGAACCTCTACTCCTTTAATAGAGCCTACAAAGTATATTTTCCAGGACTGATCAGCTCTGAAGGCTCTAGAGGTCTGATGATTGGAATGGTAGGAAATCACGCTTTCAGGACATAACGAATTGACTAGGCCATCCATCATTTGTTAGCATGCGGTGAAACGCAGGGTTTGTGTGCAGAGGCCTGTGATTTAGTAAATACTTGGGAGATGAATAGAGCTTACACACAAGGGAAGATATTGCTGTCCTTCAGCAGCCTTAGACAGAGATTCCTGCTGAGAAGGCCGTCTGACAGCAGCTCATCAGTAACTGGCCTGTCACAGTCAGTGATGCCCACCAACCATCGCCAGTATATTAAATACATTTTTAATATCTGCTTCAGTAGATTTAATAAAGAGAATTTAGTTTCCATACATTGATCACTGCTTCCTCAAGTGTTTTAAAGCATTGACTGTAGCACTTGCAAGAAAGGGATCTGTGTTGATACTTGGGAGGGCTGATTGAAAATGAAAGTTAAACAAAATGATATACAAACAAAATAAGTCATTAACTGAGTAGTCATGTTGTTACAGTGAAACAAAAATGATTGTTTGAAAAAGTCAACATAGTCTTATCTGCTCTACCTGCTAGGAGACCATGGCCTGCTGTACTGGAGGGAGTGATATAGAGGTGGAAAGAGAGAGATATGCACAATGGTTCTGTTTCTAGTGTGGCTGGCCTGACTAAAAATCATGACTGCTTTCCCTGAGCTTTCAGATTTTAGTACTTGAACCAAAGGGCAATGCTCTGTGGCCTTTATGGCTCTTGGGAAGATGGGTATATGTGAGAATTATTGGAAGAGATTTTGTTTTTAATGATTCTTCAAAGAATCTTGTTGATGAACATTTTACCATAGCACTGGAAGAATTAAATTAATGTTGGGGGAGAAGGAAGTTGAGTAGTAGGATAAAAATTTCCCAAGTTACGTAAAGTGCGAGGTTTGTCATGGATTATTTAAAATATTGACCTTTAAAAAAAATATAAAAGTCCATGTTAACCTTGTACCAAACACTAGGCTCTTTGCTATTCCATAGACAAGAAAAATACTTAGCTAACTACAGTTCAGAATTTAAATGTTTAAAATCATATTGCTATTTGTGTTTCCTGGGAATTTTGAGGAAAAACTGCTATTTATGTAAAATACGCATGTGTAGTCTTGTTCATCTAATGAATTTCAGTACTGACAGTGTTCACTGCAAAACAACAAGACATTGTTTTCCCTCTTGATCTTTTTTTGTTGTGGTTTGTTTGTTTGTTTGTGTTTTTTAATTTCTGGAATATACTCCACATTCACAGAAGAGGAAACACCTACAGATTGGGATCTATAAATTTTATTCTTGTGTGTGTCAAAACAATAATATATTAAATGCAATTATTATAAAAATTTAAGATGTCTTAAATACACTTACATTTTTATAACACATGGCAATATTAAATAATTTCCTTGTTAGCATCTGTTTGCCATCATTGTTGGCAAGACCTATGATTTATTGCCTAAATTAATGACCAAGACCATTTTGGTCTTGATATATGCTCCTAAATTTATCATATCACTAAATAAAATAAAATATATGCTCTTGTGACAGTCATTTTTGTAATTGTTTATACTTCTAAGTGTCCTATTCAGTGAAAGCAGCATAATAGTCTGCAACCTAAAAATAATCTTAGAAAGCTAAATTGTATTTCGTGTTGAGGAATAGTTGGTAAGGATTTCAATGAGAATTGATAATACAGTAACTTTTTTTTCTCTCTTTCCACTTTTACCTTATTATTTTAGTGGCAATCCACCAGAAGACAGTTTGAGGATACAATGTCTTGCTTAGTCAGTGTTAGTGATCAACTCCTGCACACTGAAGATGAAATCTTGGTCCCTTTAGAGATGATGGCAAAATTACCATTGACTTAAATGGGGCCAAGATTTCATCCTATATAAAGTTCTGCCATGTTTTTGGCTTTTAGCAACTACAACATCTTGTTGGTCCTGTGAAGACTCTCTCTCTCTCTTTTTTTTTTTTTTTTTTTGCTTTGACCCCTCTCCTTCTTGAGTCGGAAGAGAGTAGAGAATACTTGGCACCCTTTCTAAAAGCTGGCCATCTTTTATGAGGGGAATCTACCACCCACCCTAAAGCACCATCTAGTAGTCCAACCAGTACTACTGAAAACATTGCTTTGTGGTAGAGATCGCTTGAGCTACCACCCAGTGTCTAATCTCCCTTTTCTAAGCAAGATACATTTAGAAGCCAGCAATAAACAGTCACCAATGCCATTTTCATGGGCTTCTGAACAGCATTAGGTTGCTCTTGTGGATGACCTCCTCTTATACCTACAAAAGGAAAATACATCCATACCCATCCTCTGTTAGGTGTCTCAGTAGCATTTGGTACCATTGGTCACCGGACATTCCTGCCCTGCCTCCAAGAAGCAGCAGGGAACAAAAATGTCTTGAAAAGGCACAGGTCCTTCTCAGACAGACCAAGGTGGTATTAAGGGCACCTTATTTCTTCACCTGTGGCATCCCACTGGCTTAATCCAATTCCCTATGTTTTACAACACACAAAACTGTTTGGAGAACTAGTGAGACAACATGAACAAAAGTGCCAGCAGCATACAAATAATGCTTTCAGTCATAGTTATGGGCGTCTTCACTCATATTATATCATGTGATCCTTTAGAATTCATCATTTCAATAGCAATGGTGAGACAAAGCACCTGCTTCTATTGGTGCTGGCCAGAAGACTGCACCTTGTCCTATCAGACACAAAGCCGCTAATGAGTTTTCGCATTTGTGACCTCCAGATTTTTTTTTATTATTGCACCTCTTTTATATAGGAATGAATCATAGTCTTTAAGGGTCAGAAGGGACCCTTATGATCATCTAGTCTGACCTCCTGCACAATGCAGGCCACAGAATCTCACCCACCCACTCCTGTATCAAACCTATGTCTGAGCCATTGAAGTCTTCAAATCATGGTTTAAAGACTTCAGGGTGCAGAGAATCTTCTAGCAAGTGACCCATGCCCCATGCTGCAGAGGAAGAAAGAAAATTCCTTCCAGACCCCAAATATGGTGATCAGCTAAACCCTGAGAATGTGGGCAAGACTCACCACCCAGGAAAGCATTCTCTACAGTAACTCAGATCTCGCCTCATCTAACATCCCATCACAAGCCATTGGGCATATTTACCGCTAATAGTAAAACACCAATTAATTGCCAAAATTAGGCTATCCCATCATACTATCCCCTCCATAAACTTATCAAGCTTAGTCTTGAAGCCAGGTATGTCTTTTGCCCCCACTGCTCCCCTTGGAAGGCTGTTCCAGAACTTCACTTGTCTGATGGTTAGAAACCTTCGTCGAAGTTCAAGTCTAAACTTCCCGATGGCATTTGTTCTTGTGTCCACATTGGTACTGAACTTAAATAAACTTTCCCTGATATTAATCCCTCTGATATATTTATAGAGAGCAATCATATCTCCCCTCAGCCTTCTTTTGGTTTGGCTAAACAAGCCAAGCTCTGAGTCTCACTCCCTTTCATAAGACAGGGTTTTCAATCCTCGAAATCCATTTCTAGTAGCCCCTTGCTCAGTGAACCTGTTCCAGTTTGAATTTAATGATCCTTTTTAAACACATGGGAGGCAGAGGAGCACAGCCAGAACTGCACACTAGTCAGATGAGGTCTTCAACCAGTGCCTTGTATAACGGTACTACAACTCCTTATCTCTAACTGGAAATACGCTTGCCTGAAGCATCCAAGAACCGTAATTCACTTTTTCATGCCATATCAACATATTCTGATAAAACTAAAGTTGGTAGAGCAGTAGCTACCATAAGGAACGGCCGTACCAGGTGCAGACCAAAGGTCCCTGTTATAGCGCCAGTATCTATCTACATAACAGTGGCGCAATGCCAGGTGCCCCAGGGGGAGTGGAACCTAACAGGCCAATGATCTAGTGATCACTCTCCTGCACCATCTCCATCCTCTGCACAAAACAGAGGCTAGGCGACACGCTCATTCGCTTACCTCCTAGACGTAATAGCCATTTATGGACTTAAACCAGCCATGATTTATCCAGTTCTTCTTTAATACTGTTAATAGTCCCTAGCCTTCACAAACCTCTTAGGTTCCACAAGCAGCTCATCTGCTTTGAATAGGTGATTCATGAACACATAAACTAGTGATCTGCTTCATGCACTGACATCCCTCATGGAAGGTCGGAAGTATTCCCCTCTGGAGTACTGTGTCACAGTTTTGCGGGCCCACACACTACAAGAAGGATGTGGAAATTGGAAAGTCCAGTGAGGACAACAAAAAATGATTTAGGGGGCGATGGAAGCACATGATCTCTGAGGAGAGACTCGAGGGAACTGGGATTGTTTTAGATCAGCAGAAGAGAAGAATGAGGGGGGACTTTGATAGCCTGCTATTCAAACTACCTAAAAGGGCCGTTCCAAATGAAGGATGGACCCTAGGCCTGTTCTCAGTGGTACGCCTGGTGACAGACAAGATATGGTCGTCAAGTTGGCAAAGTGGGTGAAGGTTTTAGGGCTGGATATTAGGACTTTTTTAAACCTAGGTAGGGTGGGTGAAGCACTGCCAATGGGTTGCCTAGGGAGGTGATGGAATCTCCTTCCTTAAAGGTTTTTAAGGTCAGACTTGACAAAGCCCTGGCTGGGATGATTTAGTTGGGAATTGGTCCTGCTTTGAGCAGGGGGTTGGACTAGATGACCTCCTGAGGTTCCTTCCAACCTTGATATTCTATGATGTTCATATTAACTTCTGAGACTTAGAATTCTGTATGAAATTGTCTCTCTCCCCCTTTCCATGGCTTTCTACTGCACTACTTTCCACTAGAACAATGGAACTGTCAGTTAATAAAGAGAGGCTAATGAACGCAGGGGACAGAACTTTTACAGGAGCTGTACCTAGACTATATGGAACTCCTGCAAAAGACAAGCTGCAAAAAAGGCTAATATGATTCTCGGGTGTATTAACAGGAAGGTTGTATGTAAGACATAGGAGGTAATTGTCCTTCTTTACTCAGCGCTGGGGAGGCCTCAGCTGAAGTATTGTGTCCAGTTCTGGGCACTAAAATTTAGGAAGGATGTGGAAAATTGAAGGGAGTCCAGGGGAAAGCAACAAAAATGATCAAATAGGTTTAGAAAACTTGACATATAAAGAAATGTTAAAAGAAACTGGGCGTGTTTAAAAAGAATGAGATGGGATCTGATAAGTCTTTCGATATGTTAAGGGTTGTTATAAAAAAGACAGATATCAATTGTTCTCCATCTCCACTGAAGGTAGGACAAGAAGTAATGGGCTTAATCTGCAGCAAGGCAGGTTTAAAATAGATATTAGGAAAAACTTTGTAATAGTAAGAGTAGTGAATCTCTGGATTAGGCTTCCAAGGTAGATTGTGAAGTTTCCATCATTAGAAGCTTTTAAAAACAGGTTGGACAAATGCATGACCAGGATGGTTTAGATTTACTTCATCAAATCCATATCCTGAGCAGGACGATTTCTTGAGGGACCTTCCAGCCCTACTTTTTTATAATTCTATGACCATAGAACTCTGGATATTTTAAGAGCTAAATGAAAAACACAGACAATATAAATAAATGAAAACCTGTAAACTAATCAAGCTATTTCTCCTACCGGCTAAGAAGAAAGAGGAATTTGTATTTTTAAATATTTGGCAGACACTCTAGTGATTGGAGTACCTGGGCAGTTTGTGTTTTCAGTTTGACAAACTGATACTTGCATGAGAAATACATTTATACATTTTTCTGTTTTCAGATTAGAAATACAACCTTTTGATAATGAAATTTAATTCCTCAAAAATGCAGAGGTAGAGGGAGGAGTTTTTTACGGATCTCTGTTGAATTTCTTTGTCATCAGTAATCTATGAGAGAATGATAAGCTTTTCTATAAAAGATCTCTGTTTAGTTTAAATAATTTTTCTAGTAGTTAAGTGTGACCTCTGGGTTTATCCTTTTCCTACGCTGGAGTTTTGATGGCCATCCTATGCATACAATTTCTGACCTTCCTGCTAAGACAGAAGATCAAACTATATGTTTAAAATTTACACTAGGAATCTAGAACCACTCTGAACTCCTCTAATGACATTTGAAAATTCTTCCTGTTCATGGTTGGTTAGGTTTTTTATTTGTTTTTCCTCTCAATACTTACTACATATTGATAACAATAGATTTGCTTTAATTTATAGAATCCACTGCTTGTCTGTCTTTCCTTACCCCCCAAAAAATCCAAATACAAAGTCTCACTAACATTTTTACCTTGGGCCAAGATGTTAGTTGTAAGCACTATCTAAAATCATTAAAATATTCGGTAGAAAACTAAGTGCTTAGCATAGTGTTCTGCTAAATTCAAGTAAAACACTACACAGATGTGAAAACCATTTGTTACATTTTAGTATATGAAGAAATAGCTGTGTAAACCTTAACCTTGTAATTTTGTGAGTTCCACTTTGTCATGTAGCTGTAAAAGGTAATCAAAATAAATCATGGAGGATGAAGAAATATTTTTCTAGGGCTTTCTATGTGCTTTCAAAAGTGGAGCTTGATCCATGAAATTTTAGTAAGCATATTAAACAATACAGTATGATGTGCAACATGTCAGGTCTGATAAATTATTTTGTATAGGACATTTATACAATATGTTGAGCTGCTCTGTGAACAGCTTAACGATTATAAATTGTTAATCTTTCTTGCCATATTTACTTTCTGTTAAAATCATAGTGTGTTTTCAAATGCTATATATTTTTTCAGATAATGAGTAGATATAAGAAAGGTGTAGGTCATCTCCAAGATGGTATGACAGTGATCCAAGGTTCCTCAGCTGTGCAGTGTACATAACACAGATGTTGGGAGAGTCATCTGTCAGCTATGCCTCTCCTATGGAGTTAAAGTTCTAGAGGGAAAAGAATTCGACACAGTGCTGTCACTGTTACATTTTCACAATAGAAGAGCATGCAAATATTGAACCTCCTGCTTAGCTGTAGTGCCCTGTCTAATGTCTGTGCTGGTTAGAATAAAAAAATAGTGGGTGCATCTAGGACTCAGAGATCTGACAAAGGTCATGCTATGCTGGGTATTTGAATTGGAAATTGTCTGGACTTAGATTTTATAAAGCTTCCACTGTTGTCGGGGAACATTTCAGCAGGGTTTTGTCCCTGGAGAGGCCTCTTAGGCCCTTTTCTGTCCTATGAATGAATTTAGATGTGAGGGTTTCTCCTGCCTTAAAACTGTTAAGTTCATTTTGCATACATCCCCAGAGAGAAAAACTGGCAGATGCTTTTGTCTTGGAAGTGTTTAAAAGAAAACTGCAGAACAGGAACAAGAGAGAGAAGGGGCCCTGTGTGGAGTCCCAGAACATTTTGGAAATGGCCAATATGCAATTTTCATCAGTACTAAGGCGGGGCGCAATATGGTGCCTGTAGCTCACTAGGGAATATGAATGTTGATTAAGCATACTCCCAGGCTTTGAAATTCTGAAAGCAGTGTCAGAATAATGGATGTTGAGCAAATGTCAAGCATTTGTTAATTTCTCTGTTATTTGGAGTTTATCTACCATGATCAATCAAATAAACTAGTGCTTCTCTGTTGTGGCATGTGTCATTGATATGGTGATTAGGTGGCTAGAGAGTCCTTCTGTTTTTTTTGTTTTTTTTTTTCCAGGTAACAGATTACATATAAACAGTCAACTTTAACATAAAGATTTTTTCGTGATTGGTTTATTGAAAACTGGTACATTAACAAAGTACTTTGTGGTACCAAGAAAAACTGAGTTTCATGTTTATTTCCACTCCAATTTACAGATTTTTTTTTAAATGTCCCTTTTCATTCCTGCAATTTTCAAATTGTTGATTAAAAACAAAACACCAGTTTTTGACATCCCTTTTTTTACTGGAGAACTGGATGGAAAGTCTCAATTTAAGAAGCAGAGGTATTGAATCTTTCGCAGAGTACTTTTCCCCCTAAATGTTTAACAGGAGAAATTAGTTAAGTTAGTTATCAGTAACATACAGAAAATTAAATAGTCTGACCAAAAATCTCTGCTGGTCTAAATTCTCACTTTCCAGTCTCCTGCCTTTTGTGATGTCATGGTCTTTCTAATTCTGCAGTTTTCCTAAGAGTCTTGTAGCATATTAAGATCTGATCTTTCTCATGTAAGAAACAAACAGAAAAAATAAGAACTTTTCAGGTCTTTTATACACCATAAATCAACTAAGGCCATGATTACTTTTATTTCTTTGTGGGTCACCTTTATTAGTTTAAAGTTATAAGCTAACTTTTAAAACTCTCTCTTGTGATTTTTGCAAAGGGGTATATAGGAGTTAAATGTCCAGGTCCCACTGATTTTTCAGGTAAGTTTGCGTGCCCATCTTCTTTAGGCTCCATTTGAAAATCGTAGCCTCTGTATATAGACAAAACAACCCATACATAGACCTTTTGACTGTTTGACAATTCCACTATCAAATTATAAAATTTGAACAATCCTGTGATTTGAGTGCTGTAAATTGAGCTAATCTCTGTGTTTAATAGTAATTTTGGATGTTAGCTTTCCCTTGTCCCTGTCTCCGCCTCCTCTCTTTTAACACTGCCTTTGCCCCTTGCTACTTCAAAGTTCCCCCAAGCCAGTGGCTCATCTGGCTGAAGCAATTAAGGCACAGACAGTTTCATAGCCAACAGTGCGCAAGAGAGCAATGTGGCCAGCATCACATCTGACCACTTTTGAGTGCCCTAGCCTGATAGACTGTCGGGCATTTTGCAGCTGGGTGAAATGGAGATTTCCTTTCAGTGTTATATCAAGCAAGACTCAAACCTATAACCTTCTGGGTTGTAGTCAGTTAGCTTACCCACTCAGTTACCTACTCTTGGGTTAGTGGAATTCTGGTAGTTCAGATAGGTGGCATGGCTGGCCTCCACGCAAAGTTAGAAAATACTTGCACTCAAGGTCACTTCTTTCATCTAGTCCACGTATTAGATTTCCAATAGAATTCTTATTCTTTTGCTCCCTTACAGAGGGGGAAAGTATTGTGATCATGTCCCTTTAAAGAGAGGGGGTACGAAAGGCACTCGGGAGAGCTTTAAGAAATATATAAATCTTAGGGGTTTCTAGATTTGGGAGTTGGAAATAAAATGAAATAAAAACTGCAGGGGAGAGTTGTATCGTGTTGTGAATCACTTTCTCGGATATTCTCTGTAAATTCTTGCCATAGGTGTGTATCTTGTGTGAAAATGACATTTTAAAAATATATAATGCAGGTCTAAGGAACAGCTTGGATTTTATGACCTCTTATACTTCATATTCTCCACCACATTTTTAGTGGGAAGGAAGTGTTGTGGGATTCAATTTGCCTTATCCCTGCTTGTGGAGGTGGAAGCAAACTTTCTGAAGTGTAAGTTCTTCCTACATCTGTAAGGTAACACACTGAAAAGGGGTAACATAAAAATAAAGTAGCAAAGTATCACACTGCTCTAGCTGTTTGTAATGAGGCGGTATAAATTAATGAAATTTAATATATGGTTAGCTATGTAATCCTAAATTTTCAGATGTAAACATGTTTTTCTTTCTTTAAATATTTAACTTTATAAAGTAGCATGATTTAAAATTGTACTTTTGTTGTACGTAGCAGTGGGGAAAAAATAACTTCCAGACTTGGTTAGACCTACATATTATTTTAATTATATGCTGAAGATTATCATCTTTTAAAATTAATGTTTTACTGATGGTTTCCATTTTAAATTAACAGCTTATAATGGTGTCATTAAAAACTTTGATGCCTTTTTAGGTGTTCATTTGTACCTGGAGATACTTATGCAACACTATGTGCACTTGACATGTGACACATGCAAATGTTAAATACAGTAGCAGCATGAAGCCAATGAAATTAATAGTAATTTATGTAATGAAAGGCACCTGGGTGTGTTTATAATTAATTGCTTGTAAATACTAAATTTAAATATAATTTATACTTTTCTAAATTTGATTATATACTTATAGCAAATTGTGTGTTTTGGGGGTTATTTTTATGGATTTTTAATTGGCACATATGTTTTTATACAGGCCAAAGTATTTTTCTAATTTTTAAATGCAAATCCAAGGTCCAATTATCTTTAGAGTTGAAGTTAATACGTATGAAAGGAAAAATATGCTTCTGAAATGGCACTAGTGTATTTATCACTTTGGAGGCTAGTATATGGCTTAAAAAAAAGGAGGAAAAATAATAGATTATGTGCTCAGATCAGATTTAAAGGGAAAAAAGTAAGGGAGATTACCAAATGAAATTACTTTCTCGTTTTGCATAAATCAAATTAAGTCTATATATTATCATAAAATTGTTATAGTCCTTATCAAATGGGCTGAGGTATCGTGATCTGAAACGATGCTGTTGAGGGAACCATATAATTGCCCAAACAGATAGATGGAAATGAAAACATGGGACGATTCTGTCAGATGATGCTCACCGCCACAATCTGAGTACAATGTGATCCCATTACTGTAACTTATAGGCCTCAACTCTGACCTGAAGATGGTCATCTAGGTTATGTCTCCGCTGCCATAAAAAACACAAAGCGTCAAGTTTCTGAGCCTGTCAGCTGACTCAACCTCATGGTGATTGAGCTGCAGGATTATAAAATTCCTCTGTAAATGCTTGGGCCGGAACCCAGGCTCTGAGACCTACCCTCCTTGCACGATTTCAGAGCCCAGATTCCAGTCCAAGCACAAGTGTCTACACTGCAGTTTTATAGCTCTGCAGCCCGAGCCCCATGAGCCTGACTAAGGTGACCTGGACAGTGGCGATATGCCGTAAGGGTAAGAGAGGGTAACCCAATCTCTCTGAACACTGAGTCTTTGGTTATTCTGCCTTAACTGCCACTTAATGTTCATTGTAATTATAGTTTTTATGCTGCAAGACAACCTGGAAGATGGAGTAAGACCACCAAACTCTGTTCACACAGGCCATCATCAGATGGCAATGACTTTTGCTCACTGCCAGTTCAGTCCAGATTTGAACTGGTGAGCAAGATGTGAAAGGCTCACAGAACTGATATATAATATCCTCTCTTCATTGCCTTTTTTATTTCACTGCCATTTTAAAACAAATCCCTAGAGGGAAATACTAGGAGTAAGTGCTGATCAAGTTGAGGATAGAAATAAAATGTAGATGAAATAGGTAGGAGTAATGTGCGTCAGTTCATCATGCACTTTTGGAGCCGTACTCTCAGTTGATTGGCAGATTACAATGTCAAGATATAAAACTGTAATTTAAAAAAAAAATTCACTTTTGCGGTTTACTTATTTCTGCCCTATACTCAGTTTGGACAATGACTTCCAGTATATTAATCAATTTAATGTCTTCCTGCAGGTGTAGCGGGTGTAGTGGATTGAACATGGGGCTGGGTGAAAGCAACTTGGGTTCTATGCCTAGCTCTGTCTCTAATTTGCTGTGTACCTTGGGCAAGTCAGAAGACTTGTTTATCTCCATTACGCTATCTCTAAAATGAGAGTATAAATGCTTACTCAACTTTATAAAACACTTTGTTCTGTTGATGAAAAATGCTTGTCAGCTTTGTCCCTCAATACTCTGGTATCATTTCTGGGAGTGGTCTTATTATGGAAGAGCCAAAAGCTGGATTCCAAATACTGAGTGCACATGTATAAGTCACACACAAACCTGTTTTCACTGTAACTTTTAAGCTATCTGAGTATT
Source organism: Chelonoidis abingdonii (assembly GCF_003597395.2). Classification (NCBI taxonomy): domain Eukaryota; kingdom Metazoa; phylum Chordata; order Testudines; family Testudinidae; genus Chelonoidis; species Chelonoidis abingdonii. The sequence continues at coordinate 97,338,900 of NC_133772.1, read as the reverse complement.
GGAAAAACTGTTTACCAGTGTCACATTTAAACACACAAACATGGGATTTTATAGGGATACTGATTTCTCTCTCTAATGGCTTCATTGTGGTGCCATAGTTGAGCATATTTACTCACTCTATATTGGAATATTTAGTATTTCTATTATGGTGGTGCCTAGGGACTCCAACCAAGATCAGGATCCCATTGTATAAGGCATTGTACACACACAGTGTAACACAGTCCCTGTCCCGAAGCATTTACAGTCAAAACAGACATGGTAGACAAAGTGCTGATGGAGAAAGGATATAATATGTGAACAGTATGATGGCTTACTAACCTCATGTTAGTTCCATGACTTCTCCAGCCTTCCCCTCCCAATTTTATGATGGGATTTTGTTAGGAGGGGATTAGCTGAAGGGAGGGAGATGAGAGGGGGAGAACGCTGGACAGGTAGAGTGAGTTTATGTATGTTGTTTTGACGTAGTTTTTATATTTACTGCTTTAACTGCATCTGTTTATCTTTCACCTGGATTGTTCTGTATTGCCCATAATATTTTTCCAGTATGTAAAATTTAATTTTACAACATTTCCTATGTTTTCACACAAGAGGTTTTGCTTTACAAATTTGATGAAAGAGCAATACTGCAAAAGATCTCTTCATGATTTCCATGTTCTAAGTGTATATGCAACAAATTCCCTGCCATTTAACTTTGATAAGGTGTACCAAAATGATATTTCTATTTTCAGCATGCATTAGCAAAAATAGGCAGGCCAGTCAGTTCACTTAAGAAGTTACATAGTATTATATTCTGTTGGTGTGACTTTCTTATCTGTTTTCACAACTGCATTTTTACTTGTACCTTTAATTGGTGTTTATCCTTTTTCATTTAGCATCTATGAAATACTACTCATGTCTCCATGCACACTTAGGTGTGCAAACATGCACATAAAATTACATCTTCTCTTGATGACTTGACATTTTTTTTTCCTTGTTTTTTGGAGATTACAAAATACCTCAATGAGGGTTATAATCTTCTGTGTTTTTAAGTTACAGTTATTTTACCGTGACTGTTGAATGGTAATCCTGCTCATCATTTCTTGTGATGTGGCTGAAAGGAAAAGAAATATAACACAGGTGAACTAGCATTATTCGTATAACATGTTCACTGCCTCTGCTGATAATCTGTATTTACTCTGGCATTTTTTTTAGATCTGCATTTTGTTTTCTTTACATGTGTTTGATACAGACTGTTCAGATTGGAGTTGCCTTAAAATGTATTGTCCATTTAAAGATGACACCAAAAAAATGAGCTGTCCGCAGGAAGAATTGGTGCTCTGTTTTAAAGGAATTTCTAAAATCTTTCTAAATGAAAAATCATTCAAACAGTATCTAATACTAGCAATTTTCCTCTGTCTTCAGCTAGAACTTATTGGCCAACCAGGTCAGCCATTATTAAAGTTCAAGTGGCCCAGCGGGAAAAGTAATGGCCTTGTGGTACTATGAATTTTAAATGCTGCCATTTCTATGTATTGCACCATTATCTGTTTTCACACGTCACTAAATTGTATAGAAGTTGTTAGACCAACTTCAGTGTCAAGGTCATATGAGTTATAACCGTTCTCAAGTATCCTTCACAGAGCTTTGTCATAGGGTTCTCCTCACATTATTGGATATAAGCAGCAAAATTTTACTTACACACACAGACACACACACACGCTCTACAGTGTTGGATATTTTTTTGTCAAACTATTTTTATTTCATGCAAGGTCAGGTTATCATCCCTACCAGAGCTATAGAATCTGTTAATAATCAATTGACAGAAACATCTATAACAGTTTCATAATTAGAAGTGCTTGATAAAATATTGTTTGAATTAAGCTACTGTATGTTTTAATGAAGCTAATATTGGTGAATTTCAGAATGGATTGATACTTTTAGTTTTGCAGATGAATAGCTGAGCTTAAACCTCATCTTGATTTTAAATTTAATATAAGCTAATATTGAAAGTAGCATACCAGTCTGCAGCAAGCTGGTTCCGGACAAATAATATAGATTATTTTAATGCCATAATACAATTTTATAATAAGAATATTTCTTAAATATTGCTCTCTTCGTTGGGAATTAGCCAAAGTATTGTCTACTAATGATGTTTCATCATACCAAAAACTTCTTATGCTCTGGTATTCAGATTTTGTTAAACTATTCCATGCTTCTTTGGGTTTTAACCATTGGAGAAAATCTCTAAGTGCTGATCTGTTTTAGAAAAGATGCCAATTGTATCTAAAGAGACTTAAAAACAACATATTTACACTGGTGCGAACCCTTAATTTAGACATTGAAACTGGTTTAAACCTTGCTTAAATTGATTTAGCTTAAATCAATACAGTTGAGTTTGGCAAATAAGAACTTAGACAAGAACTAGTTTTTAAGGTGTTTGTTTTTGTCAGGGAGTCACAAATGTATTAAACCTTTAGTATTTCCCAGAAGCAACAGCAAAAAGAGGAGTAAGGCCCTGCCACACACAGCTGTTGGTGGCTTCCCTACGCTTTTCTTAGCTCACAAATGTAGACCATCATAGCATTTGCTGGACCTGTCTTATTTTTGAGCCTGATCACAGCTCAGGGCTTAGGAATAAGGCAGGCCCATAGATAATTTTGTGATAAGAACCAGCAGATTACAAAAAGAGGTAATTGATGAAAAAATTGCCCGGTTTGTTTATGCAACAAACTCTCCTTTCTGTATGATTGAGAACACACACTTCATTAACATGATTCAGTCAGTAAGACCAGGATACAGTCCACCCAACAGAGCAGATGTTGCAGGCAAATTGCTGGATAAAGTGTATGAAAGAGAAATTGAGCAGTGTGCAAAAGGTCTAGATGGTAAAATTGTTAACCTGAGTCTTGATGGGTGGAGCAATGTCCACAATAATCCTGTTGTATGTGCTTGTGTGACAAAAGAAGAAGGAAATGTCTTCCTTACAGAAACAATTAATATATCAGGAAATGCACCCACAGCAGAATACTTACAAGAAATAGGAGTAAAAGCTATAACAAGCTATGAAAAAAAATTCAAATGTCTAGTACACAGCTTGGTCACAGACTATGCTGCAAATGTATCCAAGATGAGAAGAAATTATTTAGAAGAGAATGAAGAGTCTCAAGCTAATAACATATGGTTGCAGTGCTCATTTGATACACCTCCTAGCTGAAGACTTCAGTGTTCCAGAAATAAAGGCTGAAGTTGCTGAAATTGCAAAATACTTCATAACAACCGCTTTGCAGCAGCTGCTCTGAAAAATAAGTGGGAGGAACCAAGCTAACTCTCCCACATGACGTGTGATGGGACTCAGTAGTGGACTGCACTATATCAGGAACTGGCCTAATCTGATGACAGTTTGTGAACAAAATTGTGAAAAAATAGATGGCACGGTCACAGCCAAAGTTCTCAACATTGGGCTCAAGAGAAATGTTGAACACGTGCTGAGTACCTTGAAGCCTGTTTCTGTAGCCTTGGGCGAAATGCAGGGAAATAGCTGTTTTATTATTGCTGACACTGTTGAAATTTGGAAGGAACTGCGCGAGATCTTAAAAAGAGAAACTGCAACGACAGAGTTAAATTACAAGCATTAAAAAAACGAATGGGACAAGCACTATCTGCAGCTCATTTTCTTGCAAATATTCTCAATCTCGGTACCAGGGTCAAACCTTAACTGCTGAAGAAGAGTTGGCTATGAGATGGCATTATGGAGGGATGATTGCTGGATGTCCAACTGTAACAAACTTCAGAGCTAAGGATGAGCCATTCAAGAAATATGTTTGCTGATGATGTTTTAAAGAAGGTCACACTAGTGAACTGGTGGAAGTCACTTAAGCACTTGGATTCAGAGACTGTTGAAGTGATGATCTCACATTTAACAGCAGTGGCTTCTTCTGCTAGTGTAGAAAGAATATTTTCTTCCTGTGGACTAATTCATTCCAAAGAGAGAAATCATCTGAGACTCGAAAAAGCAAGAAAGCTTGTTTTTCTCTTCCAGCTTATGAACAAACAGGAAAATGAAGGTACAGATGACTGAGTTAGCTGCAGAAGCCAATATTTTAAGTTTCTCGTATTGACTTAGCTGACATGGTTAAATGAAATATTTTTTAAAAAATTACATCAACTATTTTAGTTCAAAACAATTTTAACAAAAACAAACCTGATTTTAAAAAACTTGAATGTTTAACAAAATTCATATGCTTGTTTTGTTAAAATATTATATGTTTTCGGTTGAAGAAGAAAAATCAAGAATATATAACATTGTTTTTTAGTTAAATAAAACAATTTAAATGTCTGTCTGGTGGTGATCTCCTCGTAACACAGCATGGCAAGAAAATCCTGCAAATATTAATTATTAACCTGTTAAATTGGAGATAGTTCACCACCCAATGACTTCATAAATAGCTGCTTAAATAACCTTTTGGTAAATGAAATAACCAAACAATCAATCATACGTTTTCTGCTATAGCTGTAAAACTAATCTGAAAAGTTTTCAAAATAAATCACTTAAAAAATGTACAGTGTGTACTGAAACCTACATCTATCTCTGAGTTGTGAAGAATACATATTAAGGTTATAACAAGCAACAAGAAAGCACATTTTTTTGTGTATGTGTGTAGAATCCATGATTAAATCGAGTCTTCCTGACTAGGGATTTAAATCAGATTCACCCTGATCGTTTGAACAAAAATACCTTCAGGATGATACTGGTAGTATCTAGCACTTATCTAGTAGCACTTCATCCAATGATCTCAAAGCACTTCACTAAGTGGTTAAGTATTAGAGCTGAGTGACCAGTGAAACATGTATGTAGATTTGAGTGATCAGGTTTTACTGATATGAATACTTGCAAACAGCGAATTTTAATCTCAAAAGCTAATGTTTGATGAAAATGAGTTTCTGATTGTTCAGTTACAAAATTCAAAATTGCCAGCTGGTTGATGAGTTAAATCAACTAGTCTGGGAACAGGTACAATATGAATATATAACCTATATAGGGTCTATTTTGAAGATAATTGAATATTTTCCACAGTGTTCACAAACTATTTTATACAAACGCCCCCTGGGTTACGCAAACCCTATTTATGCAAATCCGCACTTAAGGAAAAAGTTGTGTAAGCTTTAAATAGGTGGGTGGGGGGTTTTTTGTGTGTAACTGTCAGGTATACATTTCTGACTTATGCAAAACTCAAGTAGGGGAGTGTCTGTATAGGAAAAAATCATAAAGAAATTACTATATACCAAATAAGACTTGCTGTCTGCTTATGAACATTTTATGCTAGACTGTGACTTACAATGCATGTCCATGCAGCAGAGTTTGAAAGAGAGAGAGAAATCCTACTTGAACTCCTATAATGGAGACCCACTATATGTGTGTGTTATGAAATTTTGAATCTGTTGCTTTGGGTCTTCAAAAACGATAGCTTGTTTTTTTTGTAAATCTGGTATTGTTTGTTAAATGCTCAAATATTTCCTAAATGAATGTTTACCCTTTACTTTTGTGTTTTTAGTGAGGTGGATCATTCTTTTTTTATAACATGATAGTAACTTCTCTTGTAGATGGAAATGAATGTCTTCTCTTAAAATAAAAAACACACTTGAATGTTTTATTTTCATCTTTTATGCATAGCACAAATCTTTTTCCTCCCCCCTTCCCTCTTGCTAAAGCATTATCATTGTTGTCCTATGATGCACTTTGCTTTTTTGCAGGTTTCTTATCCATATGTTTGATGAATAGTTATGGGTAGAGACCAACCAAATTTACAGTCCATTTTGGTCAATTTCACGGTCATAGGGTTTTAAAAATTGTAAATTTCATTATTTCATATATTTTTAAATCTGAAATTTCACAGTGTTGTAACTATAGGAGCCCTGCCCCCCCAATTTTTTTTTTTTTGCAAAATTAGTGAAGGGAGGTTGCAGTATTGCCTCCCTTACTTCTGCACTGCTGCTGTTAGCGCCACTGCCATGAGAGCTGGGCAGCTGGAGTTGCTGTCCAGAAGCCCAGCTCTGAAGGGTGTGTTGCCACCAGCAGCAGTGTGATGGCATGGTTTGGTATTGCCACCCTTACTTCTGTGCTGCTCTCTGTGGGGTTCTGCCTTCATTGCTGGGTGCCTGGCCAGCAGCCACTGCTCTCTGGCCACCCAACTCTGAAAGCAGTGCAAAAGTAAGGGTGGTAATACCATGACCCCCCCTCCCCTTACAATAACCGTGTGAGACCCCCTCCCAGCCCCTGCAACCCCTTCGGGTCGGGACCCCCAGTTTGAGAAATGTTGGTTTCTCCAATTAAATCTGTGTATAATATAGGGTAAAATTACACAAGACCAGATTTCCCAGGGGGTGGGGGGACATCATCTTTCACGATCCATGGTATGTTTTTCATGGATGTTAATTTGGTAGGGCCCTACTTATTGGTTTGGAGTTTATCCATGCTGAATTGGTGTTTTCTGTTATGTACTGTGGTTAAATTCATAAAATGTGGAGCTGAATTTCTGGCTTCACCAACTTAAGTAAAACACACATAGGGAAGAGGGGTGTGTGGGATGGATAGAGGCAGAATCAGTTTTAAAATCAGAGTCTCTAAAGGGTAAGCTTGATTTATTCTGTGTGTGTACAGTTGCTGAAATCTTAGAAAATTAACTAACTAAAATGTTATGTGTCGTATACATTTAAAAAATAAATATTACAAAGTGTAATCAATTTACCAGAAATTATCTGCAGCTATTGGTAGCATAGGTTCAAAGGGGTTTCTTTTTTGTTTTGAAACCCAGCTGAATATAGTGTTTAGCAAAAGACTGAGGCTATGGCTACACTAGAGACCTTACAGCGGTGCAGCTGCATCAGTGCATCAGTGTAGCCATTGTAAGCTGACAGGAGAGCTCTTCTGTTGGCTTAATTACTTCAGTCTCCGTGAGTGGCAGTAACTCTGCTGGTGTGAGAAGCTCCCCCATGGATATAGTGCTGCCCACACTAGTGCTTAAATCGGCATAAATTATGTTGCTAATTCACACACTTGAGTGACATAATTTATGTTGATTTAAGCTATACTACACTACAACTTAAACTAGGCCACAGACCAGTCTTTGGTTCAGCCGTCATCCTCTATATAGAACTGTTTGGAATATCGGAACTGATGCTAATGAAATCCTCTGGTCCACCAGATTCTGCATGGACATAAACTAATTCTGTACTGTGACAATCTATGAAATATAATTTTATTCGCATCAACATATTATCCCATAGATACTCAAGAAATATACACTGCATTCAAAATTTCCAGAGTGGTGTCTGTGGATGGCAGTAACAACCAGAAGACTTAAAAACAAAAGCTGCTTGTGCCAGGAAATGCCCACTGTTTTTCTCCGAACGCATTTTATATTTAACTCTTGTACAAGATTTAAAGTTGGCTGTGGCATTGATTATTTATAGTTTAGTCCAGTAGACCCTGTATGCAATCAAACCTTCGTTCCCATAATATTTTTACACAGGAGGTCTTTGTGGCTGTATGTGAGTTGGAGCCTAAAATGACATTTCAGTTTCGAAAATAGAAGCCATTTATGTTTCTTAGATAAGATTTTGGCATCTCCCAGTGTTGAAAGAAGAGTCTTTTGAATCCATTCTGCTGTTGTCCATAGAAATCCAATTTTGAAATGACAAGAACAAAAATTAAACTAATCAGGCATGGAGATAAAAGTATGACATGAATGTCAATATATGTTTATACATACTGAGTAGAAAGTTCATTATACATGATCTTCAAGGTAAAAAGATTAATTCGAGTGCAAGGTTGACAGCTTTGAACAGAGTCCAAGGAATCCATAAGTTGTAGATCCTCTTCCTCTCCCCCTCCCCCGAAAGCATTCTTAAACAGCTTCAGCTAGATAGTACAGGGTTCTCCGCTCCGGGTTATGCAAACCTGATTTACGCAAATCCGCACTTATGGAAAAAGTTCTGTAAGCCAGAAATAGGAGGGTGTGTTTTTGTGTGCCGCCCTCCCCCCCCTCCCCCAGTAATGGTTGCGTATATGTTTGTGACTTATGCAAAATTCGCGTTACGTAAGACTGAGAGGGAACAAACAGGAAAGTACAGTAGTTGGGATAACATGGATAAGAGGAAGGGAACTGGTAGAAGAAAGTTGGGGATTAGGAGAGGAAGCAGGCCAATTGAAGTCACTAAGAGATGTAGAATATAATCAGAGAGAAATCTTATATTGAACATAGAATCAAGAAAAGGAGAAACAGTTCTCTTATTTAAATTGTGTGACAGACACCTTTTTAGAAAAATAAATAATGGATCATTAATTTCAGTTCTTGTAAAAAGATGTTGGGGGTTAATAAAATCATGAATTTATTTTAATAAGATGTTGAAGCTGATTTAAGGTTTCTGTCTACAATATTTTGAGATAAATTGCGGCCATAGGAGATTTCCTGTTCCATCTGTTATATTAGTCTTTACTGGTTTTAATTTACGTACATATCCTCCGTACTGTAGAATGACTTGTCACTTTAGCCTTTTTGTTTAAAGAAAAATAGGATTTATCTGCTTCACATTTTAAAAAGAAATCTTTACTCCTTGTCTTCCCTCCCAGTCTTCCCTTTTCTCTGTCATGGTAGACGACACAGCTATCCTCTCTTTCACTCACCGCCTCCCCTGGCCCATAATCTGAGTGTCATGTTGGACTCCACACACACTAACTCTGCACATCCAGATGGTGCCCAAATCTTGCTGCTGCTTCCTTCATAAGATCCTTGAGATCCCTGCTTCACCACCTCTGTATGTCCACACCATCAAAAGTCTTGTGCAGGCCATCACCATCTCCCATATTGACTACTGCAAATTCCTCATGGATCTTTCCAATACCCCTCTCATCTCCTTCTTTTCCATTCAAATCATTGCTGCTAAATTCATCATCCTTGCCTGTTGTTCTAACCATATCCACAAACCAATCACTTAGCAACATAACGCTCTGATCTTTTTTGGATCTTATAGGCTCTACCTTAATATAAAGAGTAGTAAGTTAAATATGAAATTTTCATATGCATTTATTTGCATCATTTGACTGTCTTGTAACTTTGTTAAATTTTTCTATAATTCTATTCAGTAGTATTCTGTAAAACTGTATATTAGAGAGACTAATATCTATCTACAATTCTAATATTAAAATATAATGATATGACTGGGGCAGGTAAAGAAACAATGATCTTGTAGTAAAAGCCCTGTGATTTGGGAGATCTGGACTTTACTCTTGGTTCTACCTCATACTTGCTGTGAATTTTAGACACCATTATTTAATCTCTCTGTGTCTCAGTTCTCCATCTATAAAATGGTAATAATACTTCCTTATCTTTAGCTGAGGCGTTTAAATACTACCATAGTGGGGTTATGTAAATATTTAGATAGAACATTTAAGTTTGTACCGTGTTAGGGTCAGCAATGTAAAACACAATAGCAAGGCATAGACATAATGCTATTGTTAAATTCTTGTGTAGTGAACTGTATGAGTTAGCTGATAGAAGAATATGATTTCAGTCTTTGTTCCTGAATATCAGAACAATCTAAGATATGTCTTAGTAGATGCATTCATGAAAGGAAAACTGTTAATTATTCATACTGCTTTGCTGTACTATAAAATTCGATTTATTGAAACTGTAATTTGTTCAATTGCATTTGGTAAGAAAATATATCAGAAGTAATTAATTGTATGCAAGATGTGATGAGCTGGATATCCGCAGAGGACAATTGAAGACTGTAGCGGTGTGGTATTGATTTGCCTTTTAGAGGAAAAAATCTTGTCCCATTTCTAAATGTTAACAATTCTGAGGGAAAAATTCCCACTTGGGAAGAATGTTTTCCAAGTTGCTTCATTGCCAGGTGTTTGACATTGAGTGGCGCCTTAGATGAATGAAGCTTATGGCAGCCTTTGGAAATGACCGACTCCAGGGAATCTCAGCTTCCTGCTGTGAAAGTTTCTATTTTCAAAGCACATCAGTTTCAGTGGGAATGTTCCAGTAGTCCCATATGCTACTTCTGACAGAGAGCTAAGTTTCTACCCTGAATATGAGACAGCTACTGAAGAGGTCCCCTTGCTGCTAGCAAAATGAATTTCAGTATGTTGCCAATGAACAAGTGGCATGTTCCCAAGTGCTAATGGAATTTAACTCCATCAATTATTAATGGAAATTTGCTTTGTTTTTGTTCTTCCCCTCCCTTTTAACTCCACTACATGCTACTGATATGACTTTGTGGGTTCTGAAGCTGAAAAAGAATCACCCAAACAATGTTAGTTTCCTTTGAAACTCTTGCTATATTTTTCTCCCCACCCTCATCCCCTTTCTCTCTCCCCCCTTGACCTAGCAGCAGGAAGCCTTTGTCTGAGGTGTTCATCTGGAACAACTTTTCCACACTTGTTTTCATGTTCTGTTAGATTACAGGCCAGCAGGCCTACTTTGAAGCTCCCTTCTCTTTTGTTTCTTTGCAGTGCACTCCAGTAATTAACTTTGTCCTTCTTTTATTTGTTCCAGTCAATCGCAGTCCACTCTGCTGAGCATCTTCTCCCAGGAGTACCAGGTTAGAAGTTTTCTCCTTTGTGAGGGTTGACAGGTGCCTAATTGAATGATGAATGTCCCTTTATTTCTTTGTAATTGAACTGCCAGCTTTCTGATTGGTTTGGAGGATGTTCCCTTTTCCACATCAAGCACCGCCTGAGTCTCAGTGGATGGCTGCCAAGCCTACCCATCCATCTGTCTAATAACATCTAGCCTTTGCTTATTTGGTGGACCTGTAATAAATTATGCTAAACCATTATTATTCTGACAATAATAATTTCCCTGTGTTGCGTGGTTCCATGTGCTAAATGTTTGCTGACTTGCACTGTCAGTGCTGCTTTCCATTGCTGACAGAGATGATGATAAATGACCATTGCCGGAGTGGCAGAAGGCAAGAGAGGCAGAAAATGGAGTCATTTATCATGAGATGACAGGTGTCAGTCAAGTGGCAAGTCTCTGTGGAATTACTTTTTGTGGTTTTTCAAATAAGTTGTTTTTAAGCAATGCTCTTCCTGGTTAAAAATGGCAATTGAATTGTAAAACTAGAATGCAGAGGACTTAGATGGAATTGAATTGAGGGAAAATTAATACAAAGGTTGAAAGAGAGAACAAGTTTTTCTTTGCCCTCTACAGCCCTCAGCAAACTTATTTAGATTCAATTACTATGACCTTACTGGCTTTTACATATACGGTACATTGCAGTACAGTCTGAAGACGTTCTATTCAATAGATAGATGAAAAACCATTTCTATATAGAATTCTCAAAATATAATTCAGTTTCCCTTATAAGCTGAATACGGTGGCCAAAAAGCATGCACTCAGACATTCATGCTTTATATGTCTGATGTGATACATCATAAAAACCTCTGGTTTTGTTTTATTTTTTCTTCTCAGAAACAAATCAAAAGAACACATGCAAAGCATCATACTGCTGAGGCTATTGAAACTTACTACCAAAGGTATGACCTACCTTCTCATCCCGCTAGAAGGTATTGAGGTACCTACTAATTGTAATTATAATTGAGTAAATCAGGTTATTAAGCTAATTTAATATAAAAATAAATTAACAAATAGGATGGTGGAAGTACCCCAAGATAATTTCAGTGAAAGATCCTTGAGTCAGAAGTCTTCTCTTCAGTTTTAGCAGTAGAATTTCTAGGCTTAAAGACAAGATGACATGATTATATCTTTTGGAGCACATGTGTTAGTGTTATGTATTGCCTTATTCTGAAAGCTAAAAGATTTACGTGCCAAGATTGATGATATAAATTATATTGGTGAGAGAAAACTACCCAAATTGAGGAGGCCTGCTCAGTTATAAATGTTTTGTTTAAGTTAGACACTTTTTATTATGTAAAAAATTGCATATTAAATTAATGTATTTACCAATATAATGTAAACAGGAGTGAACTAAAACTTAAAACCACATGAATGTCAGAAACACCTTTTAAGGAGAAATGAAAACCTTTAATATGTCATTTTACGAAATAACTTTACACTTGTATGCATCTTGAGTTAATAAATAGTAATTGCTAACACCTTATAGTTTCTTAGTTCTACTGACTTTTCTTTAGACATCTCAATGACATAATTGGGGCATACTGATAACTGGTAGAGATATACAATTAAAATATTACTATGTAGACTGACATATCTGAAGAGCTTTCATGGCAAGTGAGATTGTGATTATAGGCATCTGGTATTTATGCTTTAATATTATCTTTATGAATGAGGAAAATAAACAAAAAGCTTTCATTTGTAAACAATTAGCTAGTCTCAATGTTTCTGCAAAGTCATATATTTAGAACTAAGGACAACCTCGTACTATTAGACGTGAAGGAGGAAAATCTAATGCACCATATTTTGCTATTTTTCTTTTGAAAAATAGTTACACTGCCTTATCACATTGCACTGGTCACATTTTGCCTGTCCCAGTATTGATTCTTCTTTAGGGAGGATATTTGTTAAAAATCCTTCAAATTCACACTATTACTGCATAATATTGTTTCTAATTTTCACTAGTACAGTTTCAGTAAATAACAATACATTAACTATGACTGTTTCAACATGTTCTGAGAAGTGTTAGTTATTAGAACACTTGAACCACTTTGTGATAAATGTGTCTTCAGATCACCCAGTGTAATGTTTATCTATTTTTGTTATAAATGTCTTAGAGCAGGAAACACAGAACCAAACCTTGCTTGCCTTATATGCAGCAGTAGTTGCATTGGTGCCAGTAAGAAGGTTCATGTGAGTAAAGTCTGTTTTCATAAGGCAAGCAGGATTTGGCCCCATATCTTCCTCATGTTTTGTACAGTCTCAAGTATGTGCATATCAAATTCACGTCTGAAGCTTGATGGTAGTGGAAATGATGTAAAAAAAAATGTTTTCTCCAATTATTTTGTCTTGTTAATTTAACACAGCTGCATAAAATACATTAATAAATCTACTAAAACATCTTGGTGAGTAATCTACTAATTTAATAGATTTCATGTGGGTATTTGGGCTAAGTAAGGAAAGATTTGTCTGACTGAAGTAGTTAAATAGAGTTTGAATACTTGGCAGAAAAATTTAAATGAGGGTGCATATATTACATTTTTTTTATTGTAACATTTGAAGAAACTTATCTCAGTTTAGTGTTTTCTAATGCTCCAGTTACTATAATACCAAAGTGCCATGTACAGAAATAGTAAGCGTGATTTTTCATCCAAAAGGACCTTAATTTCAGTGTTGTTGTAGTTTGTGCTGACTTTCTTCTATGAGATTTTCTTGCTTTGTCTCCGAGACAGAGATGAGCAGTCATTCTGCATCCTTGTGCAGGGAAGGCTTGTCTGAACTTGAGCCTTTTCTTTTTATAAATAATACATTATGTAAGTTACAGGGGCAAATTGCTTCTGCCTGCAATAGGGTGAATATCTGCCCGCCTACTAGGAGGGAACTGGAAGGAGCAACAGGATCAACACTTGCCAGTGATGTGGTTGAGGGTTAAGATGAGTAGGCTTGGTGTTGAAAGACAAATTTGCCATGGTTTACACTTGTAGCATGGCAGACTGGTCTGTAATAATCATTGGTTCCCACTGATGGAATGGTACTAGTCCTGCTTTCTTGGAATAGTGGTGCTGCTGGGAACAGGTAATAGTGCCGCTGAGTGTAGGTGTCGATTTGTGCTCAACTCTGTGCACCCTGAAGTAATCTTGGAGGTGGGCAAAATTGGAAGCTGTTTACCAGAAAGACCAGGATGCTTTTCAGCATCATGAAGCAGTCCACCTCAACACAGTGTGTATCTTCAAGACAGGAAGTCACTAAATTCATAATAAAGTATACACCAGGGCTGGAGATGCTTTTGGCCTGTAATAAATTAAAGAAAGTAGCTACTGCTGACAGTGGACTAACCAGGTAGTATGAAGTTATAGGATGTCAGTGTCGAGTGAGTGCTACTCATCTGAAACTCTTGTTTGTTTCACCAAAACAAATTATGTGTGTTCATCTGTATGCTGGGGACTTTTTAAGTAGTTATTCATGCAACTGAAAATGTTTTTCCATAAGATGATCTTCTATCATACCTGTCATGAATGAACCTCAAAATGCTTTACAAATGCTAGAAATCACAGTACCCTTGTGAGGAGTTATAGGTAAATGTTGTACCGATTTCACAGATGGTTGAACTGAGGCGTACATACATTTTGACCCATTCATAGCAAGCTGTTATTGGAGTCAGTAACAAACCTCAGACTGCCTGACTTTGTCATTGTCCCACCACTAGAAACCACTTTTCTGCTTTTCCTGGACACAGATTCTTTTTTTATTTTATTTGATTGATTGATTTACCAGCATGAGAGGTTCTGGCAGTTTATCCAACTAGTCTTAGATTTTGTGCAGAGAGCAGTTGTCACAAAACTTATCTTCTGAAGAGGTTGCGTACTACATTGCTTTTTATGACTTTTCTCCCACTCCTATCCTTTAGAGTGTAGCTACTATGTGACATTTGGCCCCCTCACAACTGTCAGTGACGCAGTTCCTTCCCACCAAATCCTGAAGGGAGTCCTCTAGGCACTAATGCAATATAAACATCAAACAATAATGATAGTAAGGAGGCAAAAAGGCAGTCTAGTCAGTGTGATGGAGTGGTCAGAAACTTCATCACCCGTATGTACAGCTCTGACCATAAAATGGCTTTCTTTTCATTTTGTAGCATTCATTTGATATTGTTAATCTAAATACAGAAAGCTTACATCAGAGCTGTGAGACTGCTGCCTAACTGGTAAAATCAGTAGTTGTATTTGCATATTTTTGCCCACATGCACAGTAGCTGCATAATGATGCATGCATATGCATTTGAAGATAATGTTGAGCTCCAAATCATTGTGGATAGTAGAGATTTCTTGTGTTATGCATCTTTTAATAATACAGATATAATGTGTTTGTTTATACGGCATTCAGCCCAAAATACAATTTTGAAAGATTATTTTCTTGGCTTGTTGTATTTTTAATAAGTACTTAACTGAGATTGATATATCTTACACATCTGCAGGAGGGAACCATGTAAAGTTAATGATAGGGAATCTTTTGATTATAAGTATTATAAACTATCAAAGTAATGTTTTCTAGCCAGGCTGTGTGTGGCATTTGCCCAAGAGAAAGTGTCCCCTGTGTATTTCTAACATGTTGAAGATGGCCTTTTCTTGCCACTGCAGATTTACCTGGCTTTGTCTTGTCTAGGTACCTGAGTGGGGTGGTGAAAAATGCAGGTGCCCCTGTACTACTGGAGCTAGCCAATGAGGTAATCATTTTTTAAAATCTTCCTGTGTAAAACCTAAGGGACATATCTGTAGTGATTTGACTTAGAAATGTAATTAACCTAAAAAAATGGTTTCAAGGCACATTAGACATATGAAATTGTTCCCAAGTCTGTTACTACTTCCAATAATTGGACAAAGAGCCCCATTTATTAATAAATCAGTTAAAGTAATTAGTTTCTACAAGGCAAATGTGTAAGAGGCTTCTGGAATTTTTATTTTGTTGAAAATTTTAGATAAACTGAGTAAAACAAGTGCTGTTTAACATGCTGGTTTATTTTTTAAAAACCCATGTTGATTAAAGACATATAGACTAATAACATGATTTGGGTTTCTTGTTTAAACTCTCTCCTTCTTTCCCCCGGCCCCTACAAATCCATGATTTTATAGTTAAGGGTTAAAAGCAATTCATTTCCTTGACTCTTCTATTTCCATTTATACAAATTAGTGGAATGGCTAAGGATGACAGATTAATATGAAGCAATTAAGCAAATTAAACACTCAATATATCAATATCTTTGAAAACTTTGTGTACCAGAAGTTTGGTACACTTGCCTCTTTAACGAGATAGTAACTAATTTATTGATATTGTTTGGTAACTATGGTATGAATCTGTTTGGGACACGATGAGTTGTTTTCATTAAAAAAGTGTGTTCCAAACGTTACTTTGTATGAAGATATAAAAAGTTCATAATAGTGGTAATGAGCCTACTAGAAAAAATGAAATATCAAGCCCTTAAACCAGCAGTTTGCAAACTTCTTGAACTGAGTCGTGTCTCTTCTTCCCCCCCTCCCCCGCCCTCTTGAGTTACAATTTTTGCTTGTGCCCCTCAACCCAGGCAAAAATAGGTACATGCAAAAGTATGCATGATAGGTTTATGAGTAGGCTAATGGAGACCTTAGCACAGCTGTAATTAAATTACCTACACCTGTAAGTTTCAAATACACAAATACTTACCAATGGCACAGCCAAGTCTTCCTCAGCAGTGTGCTGCTTCTACCTTGCAATCAGGCTTCACCACTAGGGCAGGGCCAATCCCTGGCCCTCTCCCTTTGGATTTTCAGGGTGGGGGAAGGTATGTGTGACTATTTCTGGGGGCGGAGCCAGTGCTGAGTGCAGAGGCTGCCAAGAGTGGAAATTGGTGCAGCCGCAGCAGATGTTGACAGTGACCCAAAGGTGATTGGCCTGCTGAGGTGAATCAAGGGATGAAGGTGGCACTCCCTCCCTACCTCCTGTGGGGACTGACCGAGCCCTAGGGTGACCAGATGTCCTGATTTTGTAAGAACAGGCCTGGTTTGGGGGGCTTTTTCTTATATAGGCGCCTATTACCCCCGCACCTCGTCCCGATTTTTCATACTTGCTATCTGGTCACCCCACCAAGCTCTGCTGTGTGGGGCTGCCACAAGCCACCTGGCATTGCCACTTGCCTGCCCCCAGCCCCTGCAAATGTTTTTCCACGCCCCACAGTTCGAGGCACCTCTGCCTTAAACTCTGAAGTATTTATTTACAATAATAATAGCAATACTATATCTGATTTGACTTGGAACTGCTTGTGGAACCCTCAAAGGGATAGAATGATATGTATGCTGTTTTTGTGTTGCACTTTAATAGAAAACATAGGAGTAAGGCAGAAAATGAGTGTTTGCATTAAAAATGATGTGACACTATGAACATTAAGTGTTGCAATAGCAGCAAGTTCTACGTGTTATATTATCAAGAAAGGATGGCTCCTCTTTCAGTTTCAGTCTCTTGTACATTGCTGCAGTCAGCAAATGAGCCATTACCTATCAGTTACTAGCAGGTTTTAATGGTCTATGAAGTGTCTGCACACCCTGATGATACAGTTAACATATAATAAGAGATTTACCTTATATTATTGGCAAAGCATGCCTTTTTGCTATTTATGAAAGCCGAAGGCTTTAAATGTATTCTGTCCTATTTGAATGAAGAAATAATTGGTTTAGTAAGAATTTTTGGTAAATTAACTAGGCTTGCTATATTGCATGAGAACTATCACAAAAGAGCATCTCATCAGAGCAAAGTAATACAGTGTTAGTGTTCTTAATTTTTACATATTTTGTTTGCATTTCTTCCTCTACCCATGATATTCCCATTCACTTACAGATGATGCATATAATTTCTGATTCTAGAAACCTCCCTTTACCCATATTGTACTAATGCACCTTTGGAATTCAGACAATTTTTTCTTTAGATCAGAAATAAATAAAAAATTATAGAGAGAGGGAAGTTCTTTAAGTAACTTATTTGTTTGCTGTCCAGTAAGGTACATAAGAAAGGCAGTGTTTTCTGTTGGGTGTTTTTGTTTGGTTTTTGTTTTGGTTGTGTGTGTGCATGTGCGCTGCCTAATGCATTAGGGAACTGTGACAATAACTAGCACCATATTACTGCTTCCAAACAATCAAGCTGCCATTTTTATGTGATAGTTAATATTTAAATGACATGATCTTGCATCTGCTGACAATTGATGTAATAGTAATACTTTATGAGTCAATATATATTTAATCAGTGGAAACTGTAAAAACTGATGAGAAATATATTACATAGGTACATTACAGTATATAGCAGCTCTGGTGAATAAGAACAGTTCCAATTATTTTTTTGAGGCTATGTGAGGCTCTTTTAAATTTTTATAAATTATGTTCAGACATCTTTACATTGTACATGTACTGGAACAATACTAAACAATTTTTAAAAAATCTTTTTTTGTTAGGAATAGTAAAATTAGTCAGACTAGTCTCTACATACAAATACTTTCAAGTGAGATTTGAAGCACTCTGAATTTTACTTACATGCTAAATTCTGACATGAAGCTTGATGGCCCTATTTCAGAGAAAGATGGACACATGATTAATATGAAAATTAGGGAGATGCAAGTACCTGAACTAATAAGGTAGTCCTTATTCAGGCTGGACTGCCTTCAGTAATTTCACCATTTTTCATGTGTCAGCTCTGATGTGGGTTATTGGAAATAAGCAGCCCTGTGGAAGCATTTCTTTCTACTTGGGGAGTTTAAGGACATCCAAGTACATACGTATTTGAAAAAAAGCTATATGTACAAATGAAGCCAGCCTTTTTGTCTAGTTACTAAATCAAGATAAAAATTTTGTGAGAATACTGGACTTGAAAACCTATCAAGAAAAATTCATTGTGATAATATGTGAGTAAGGTTTGCTGTCTTACGGTTAAATAAAAAAACTTGATTCGCTCCAGTAAT
>NC_133772.1:97300303-97315303 GCF_003597395.2 Chelonoidis abingdonii | reverse complement strand
GAACCTCTCTGTTGCAAGAAGACTTGTAAGACCTCTTATCCCCAGTGCCCTTAGTTATTTCCTTTGGACACATGGGTTCTTCACATAATCCAATGGTTCTATAGTAGAGGTAGGCAACCTATTCATACATGCCGAAGGCGACATGCGAGCTGATTTTCAGTGGCACACTCACTGCCCGGGTCCTGGACACCACTCCGAGGGGGGTCTCTATATTTTGAATTAATTTTAAATGAAGCTTCTTAAACATTTTAAAAACCTTATTTACTTTATATACAACAATAGTTTAGTTATATTATAGACTTAAAGAAAGAGACTTTCTGAAAACGTTAAAATGTATTACTGGCATGTGAAACCTTAAATTAGAGTGAATAAATGAAGATTTGGCACACCACTTCTGAAAGGTTGCTGCCATCATGCTCCAGAGGAAAGGGGTTTTAGTCTATGTATGTCTTAATACTCAGAATATCAGAGGAGCTAAGGGTCCTCCTGATCCTGAGACTTCAGGATTTTTGTATAGGAATAAGAACTGATCTGAATTATAAAAATGTTTCCAAGAGCAAATATATTCTACAAAATATTTAAGAACACATCATATTACAATGAATGATAATGAGCTTCAGAGTGACTTGCATATGTACTCTGTTCAATTCCCTAACATGGGAGCTATTAACATTGTTCCCTTTTATGCTTGAAATATTATTTATATGTTTATTGTAGTGCATAATAGTCCCAGTTATAGACCAGGATCCCATCATGTTAGGCAACGTACAAACACAGAACAAAAAAAGAGAATCCATTGACTCTACATGTCTTTTTACAAAATATTTGGTAGCTTTGGCCATGTATCAACACAGAATGGGAGCCACACATGCTCTTTCATTGCAGTTGAGTGACAAATAGCTTCCAAGTTACTTTGCTCCTTGAATGCCCCAAAACTAATCCTCAGTTAGAAAAGGACTTTAAAATTTCATTTTTCCCTGTAGAACCCATAGGTGCACCCTCCAGAGAAAAGAAGTCTATGCAGAGGTGTTTTGGGTATTTGCACCCAATGTATTTGGTCTCTCCAGGAACGTCATCTGAACAAAAATGTTTTGAAGTTAAAGGTGGTTCTCAGTGTATTAAAGAACCTTGAGAAACTCTATCCTAAAAAACTGACCATAGAAAGTAGTGCAGTCAGGACAGTATGTTCTATATAAACAAATAGGGGCAGTCTCAGGCCTCCTATGATAGAGAAGTGTACAAATGCAGTTCCTTGTCCCATAAAATATTTCTGGCTGCCCCTTTAAGCGGCAAGAAAGGAGAACAATGTCACATAGGCTATGCCTGAGTGGAGTTAATGGGTCTGAGTGATCTCTTATTCCAAGGATAATGGACTGCCCCCTAAGTACCATGGTGATGAATACATTAGAAATACATGGAATAGAGGACTGTTGGAAACATCAACCATAATGTTCATGACACCAAAGGTCATAGCACACATGGCTTATACTGTAATCCTTCTTGAGCTTATTGCATCTTTCTGGTCCATTGTGGCACTCCCCTTTAGTGCTGTGCATTGTCACTTCAAACATAAAAACATGGAAGTCATGGAAGTACTTAAGAAACACTTGGGTGAGATGGAAAGAAAATTATGTTTAGAGTGGGGTGCTGAGTCGTAGTCCTCACTCTGTCATTGACTTTCTGTATCAATTTGGCCAAATCATTTAAACCAGGGTGGGCAAACTACGGCCCATGGGCCAGATCTGACCTGTCAGGGCTTTGGATCCCGCCTGCGGGATTGCCACCCCTGTGGCACCGCAGGCCTCGCACCACTCCTGGAAGCGGCCAATACCATGTCCCTGCAGTCCCTGGGGTAGGAGGGACAGAGGGCTCTGACCCACAGGTGAGGGCAGTGAGATCTCCCCTAAGTTCCCTTGGCTGCGGTTCCCCGTTCCTGGCCAATGGGAGCTGTGGGGAGAGGTATCCACAGGCAAGGGTAGCACGCTCCCTACCATGAGCCTCCTGCCGCACCCCTCCTGCACCCCAGCCTCCTTCTGTACCCTGCAACCCTCCTGCACCCCACCCCCTGCCCTTAGCCCCCTCCCATACACCGTTCCCCCTCCTGCACCCCAACCCCCTGCCCTGAGCCCCCTCGTATACCCCACATCCCTCCTCTACCTCAACCCTTTGCCCTGAACCCCTTTCTGCATACCACACCTCCTCCCACACCCTGCACTCCTTCCCTCACCTCAGCCCCCTGCCCCAGCCCTACATTCATGGCCCTGAGTGCAATTTCCCCACTCGGATGTGGCCGTTGGGCTAGAAAGTTTGTCCACCTCTAATTTAAACTCTCTATAGACCAATTTTCTCATCTGTAAAGTACTTACCAGCCCTCAGGGTTGTTAAATAAAGTTTCTGAAGTAAATCAAACTCCTCAAATGGAAGAGGCTAGTTAAATGCTAAAGCTTGGATTCTGCCACCCTTGTTCACATTGAGTAGTGCCTTATCCACAAGTATTCCCATTGAAATCAGTAGAACTAGTCAGATGAGGTACTGCTTAGTGTGAATAGCTTGTAAGGCCAGAAGGGATGATTGTGATCATCTGACCTGACTTCCTCTATATCACAGGCATAGAACATCCCTGAATTAAGTTCCATTTGAAGTAGAGCATATTTTTTTTAGAAAAAACATCCAATCTTGATTTTAAAATTGTCAGTGATGGAGAATCCACCATAGTCTTTCATGAGTTGTTCCAGTGATTAATTACATTCACTGTTAGTAGAAATAAGGCACATTTTTTCCCCCAATGAATTTGTCTAGCTTTAACTTCTTTCCACTGGATCTTGTTATACCTTTGCTGGATTGAAGAGCTTATTATCTACGTTCCCCCTTCCATGTACTTATAGATAGAGATCAAGTCACCCCTTAACCGTCTCTTGGTTAAGCTAAACCGATAGACTCGAGGAGCTCAATTACTATAAAAACATGTTTTCCGATCTTAAAAATTTCCAATTTTATCATTCATGGTTTTTCTGTTTAATTTTTTTTCCCAACTTATTTGTGTAATTATTGCTTTCAGCTTTGTGAAACTGGCCCTTTTTAAAGCACCAAGTATATTACTGGTTTGGACTTTATTCTGTTTATACACAACAGATGTGTTTGTTGTGACTACTGGTACCTAAGCTGCCACTGATTTTTGGTTGTGTGATTATTTTCTCTCCATTTCTCAAGATGACGTCTTTGTATAGAAAATCCCTGTATAGTATGCAATACTTTTGTGGAGTTAAGAAATAATATTTAGAAATTCCAAGGATGTTTTAGTACTGCAGCATGAGAATGCCAGCATGTGTCATTCAGGTTGAAGTCTCCTTACGCTTTAGGTATAAGTTAGTCTTTTTTCTCAAACATGAATTGGTGGTCAGTAGCAGACACAGACTAGTACCCCATTTTGTGCTTTAGCTTCTAATGACTTGGAAACAGGTAATGTCATTTTTTACATAGAGTGCCACTCCCTCTCCCTTTTACCCACTTGACCCTTCCTAAATGGGTTATAACCATTGATTTTTAATGTTCCAGTCATATGACTATCACACCAGGTTTCATGAATACCAGCTAGCTCAAATTTGCTCATAAATGGCCAATTCCAATTCCTTGTGTTTATGGGCAGGCTACTAGCACTGATGTGTTGATAATTAAAGAATTTCTTCTCTCCCTGTCCTTTGGTGTCTTGGTTAAATTTGTTCTCGGTATCATGATTTTGTTCTAAATCAGTGCTCATTTGTTCCCTCTTTTACCTTCCTCTTGTTGTTTGTCAGCTCTCTTGTCTACTTGAGCCAGCCTTTATCCCAGAAGATTGCTTCCCCTTTTACTGAGATGAAGGCCATCCAAACTATACAGCATATTCTTCCAGTAGAGTATGGACCAGTGTTCCACAAAACTCTCTACTTTACACCAGCAGAGTAAGGGTGTCAAAAATGGGCCCTATGTAATTATTGTTGCCGTGAGTTTGGGAGGATCACAGTACAGACAGCGGGTATAGCCACAGCTGAGTTATGCACGTAGTTGAAAAATGAGTGTGAAGAAAATCCCAGACATGCAGGAAGATGGACAAGACACAAGTAACATGTTTTAACTAGACCACAACTTTTATTAGCACATCTGGGAACTATCCAGCAATAACTTTCCCAGTGCAAGTCATCCTTCCTTCCATAATCTATTCCACCCAGGGAAGAGCTAATATCGGCTTCCTGTCCCCTCAGTATCTCTTCCCATCTTATTGCTGGGATCTCAACGGCTCTCCCCTAGTTTGAGTGTTAAGGGATTAGTGAAAAGGGGGTTGACTCCTTGCTGCACCAGATGTTAGGAGCCCCATCCTTTTTAGAGGATGCCTACCTCTAATTTCACTCCCAGTTCCAGTTTATCAGGGAACCAGACTTACTACTGAATGAGTATTTGTGCTGGATATCTGCCATGTTGTGACAACTTGACCTTTTCCTCCTAAGCTACTCCACTGGCTCCTGGGCTGATGTGGCAAAGGTGGAAGAACTCACCCTGTCTCAGCCAATTTGGCAGTAAGTGAAAAATTGCTTCCCAGTTCTAAGAAGGTGACTAGTTTATAGCCTGCAGTAGTCTCAAAACTCCAATTCTATGCTAATCCCAGAGCTAGGAGCTGCTGTTTTGAGCATGTAATGGTGCCCAAGCAGGGGGAAAAGAGCTCATATACCTTCCTTTTGTGCGTATGGGAGCCAATGGACTTCCGCTGCTCACCGTAGACCAGGGGTAGGCAACCTATGGCACGCGTACCTAAGATGGCACGTGAGCTGATTTTCAGTGGCACTCATGTTGCCCAGGTCCTGGCCACCGTTTCGGGGCTCTGCATTTTAATTTTAAATGAAGCTTCTTAAACATTTTAAAAATCTTATTTACTTTACATACAAGAATAGTTTTGTTATATATTATAGACTTATAGAAAGAGACCTTCTAAAAACATTAAAATGTTTTACTGGCTCGCGAAACCTTAAATCTGAGTGAATAAATGAAGACTCGGCACACCACTTCTGAAAGGTTGCCGACCCCTGCCTTAGACCAACTAATCAGCTAGGATGCCCCCTTCCTTCTCCCTACCACTTCACTTCCCAAACCCACGAAGAAGCAGAACTTCCTATGAGGAGGGATGGAGAGAGATTTTTGAGGAAGCCAGAGAGCCCTCTTTTCCCTGCTACCCCAGACAAAGCCACCTTCCCCCACTTCTCAGACTGCAGGAGTGCATATTGTTTATGCAATACTGTACAAATATTTTGAAACTTTATTGGTACCTTTCATATTCCTGTACTTTTGAAGCTTGGTTGCCTTAGTAACAGGTAGGGAGAAGAGTTAAAAGACATTTGAAGCTACTCCTAATTTTAAAGAGAAATGTAAAGTATGTTTTGTATAGATGAGGATTCTACCTTTTTGAAAAGATGATACTTTTAAAAAGACTGGCT
Organism: Chelonoidis abingdonii; assembly: GCF_003597395.2. Taxonomy (NCBI): domain Eukaryota; kingdom Metazoa; phylum Chordata; order Testudines; family Testudinidae; genus Chelonoidis; species Chelonoidis abingdonii. Next base: position 97,309,841 of record NC_133772.1, on the reverse strand, counting down.
GTTATATTATGTTTACTATGGAGTTCACACTCAATGAGTGAAAGACCGTGGTGGACTCAGTGTCCAAATCTAATGCAACCAAAGGTCTCCCCGTAACAAATCATCATGTGCAATCTGAGTCTTATACTTGAACTTTATCAGAACACAGCTTCACCTGTACAGAAATACATAAAATAAAAAAGTACAGTAAAACCTTGCTGATCTGCACACATAATGTTTCATATGAAAAGGTACTCTTTCTCCACCTCTCAGGTTTTTAATACATACGGTGCATCATGCAGGTTCATATTTTTACGTACTTTTACAAAATATACTAAGTACATTTAGCAGTATAATGAAGTGCAGCAAATTTTAAAAGCTAAAATTGTCAGTTGACAAAGTAAAGTGTATTTGGATACACTATTATTACATGTGTATGTGTGTGCTTGTAAATAGTCATTTTCATGAATTTGCAGTGGGTCTTCCAGTTTTAGTGAGATTCTGTGGTACCTCACTTGTTAAAACAAAAACAAATATGTCCAAACATATGGCCTGCCTACTGCAGGATGGAAAAAGTTAAATAACAGCAGCACTGTCAATAAAAATTTAAAAACACATGTGCCAAAAGTGCACAAAATGTTGGAATCCAGTTTACATTTCCCCTCTCCAAAATCACCATATGAGAAAACTATCAGCATTCCTATTCCTTTTCCTTTGTCCCCATCTCTGTTCCTTGAGGATTGGTGATCACCCTTGAGTTATGTGCCTGGGTATAACAAGCAAGGAGCAAATTCCCTTGCACATGGGACATCAGCACACCTGAACCATTGACATGACTGCTACCTATCCTCTTCCTGCTAATCACCTTGGTCACAGTTATAAGTGTGTGCATTTTGTGGGGTGAGGGGCTTGAGGTGTAGGTGACATCCAGTATGAGACACTGGGCTGCATCCTCTTCTATGATATGACTGACTGGGAAGAGGAGGTGGACACAGCTACTCCCCTCTTGTATGCCATGAGACTGCAGTCAGAAATCAGCTTCACTGTGCAACTATTATGCAGCGCCAGTTACCTGGATGAGGGAGGGGTAAGACTGAGAATCTAATGTGCAGTACTGCTCCTGGTTCTTTTCCTGACAATGCTCTCCTGTTCTCCATCCTCTATGGCAGATGACAAATGTCTGCACCTCTTGGACTCCTTCATGGATCCAATCCTTATGGTTCAAAGATTTGATCCCTGACTGGAGCCCAAATCTACACTATTCTATGCTTTCTGTCATAATGCACCTATGATGATGCAGTGTATGTTGGCCGATCAATGGTACCATGCCTTTGATATGATGAAGGATGAGGCACAGTCTTTGTGGCTTAAAACTCCCAAAGTGTGCATACATTAGCAGGTAAATGTACACTCTGTGTGTGAGGGAAGAAAAATGAATTATTAAAATAAAATTCAACCATCTTATTGGAAATGTAATGTTTAGAGTGTTAAGGTAATTTGAGATTCTTGGTGTGAAAGATGCTACAAAAGTGCAAATACTTTTTAAAGGAGTGTGGAGTGTTCCTAATGTAGGTGATAGTGATGAAGTAAGTAAATAATATCTCTGTTAGAGATTCCCATGCTGACATACAAAGAGTTTAACTTCTATTAACTCTTAGTCCATCAAAGCAAATAGATCCATTGTAATATGTGTACTGTGTAATCATACTTGCCAAAATTTGGTGATAACTAAAAGCACTCTCTTTACTGGCTATGGTTTCCAAAATTTGCAGTGTGTGTATTTTGTACTAGGTAACATATACTGCAGTGTTCACCTGTATAAGAATGTATGTATATTTGTTGGTTTAATTCCCCATTTTCTTCTTGCTTTCCATCTCTCTGCCTTCCCTTGGCAAGTGGGCTGTTAAAACACTGTAAAAGAAGCAATTGATGCCAGAAGTGCTCTGCTCACCTGTTCAGTAGCAGCATATAACCTATGCATTTTCTTTGAAGTCATACTGTCAAAGTTTAGTGAAGCAAGGCTGGCAGCATTGACTTATTTTTTTTAAGCCGTGTTGCTACCTGCTAAGGGAAGACAAAGTGAAGAAGGGGATATTCTGTCCATAAACATGTTCCCTGCAACCAGTTTACATATTGGGCTATCTCCAAGTTAAATAATCAATGACGATAATAATTAGTCATATAGGAAATACATAAGATTGTCTGTCAGCAAATCATGTAGACTCAGGGAACAAAAAGGAAGGAGAAAGAGGAAGCTTTAAGAAAATGTACAATCTTGCATTCTATGCTACATAATGTGTTTCTGTTAGGACTATGAAGTGATTCAAAAAATTATTCGCAATTAATTGTGATATTAAAAACAATCATGGTTAATCACAGTTTCAATCGCAGTGTTAAACAGTAATAGAATACCATTTATTTAAATATTTTGGATGTTATCTACATTTTCAAATATATTGATTTTTAAATTACAACAGAATACAAAGTGTACAATGCTCACTTTATATTTTTATCACATATTTGCAGAGTAGAAAAAATAAAGGAAATAGCGTTTTTCAGTTTATTTCATACAAGTACTTGTGCAGTCTCATTATTGTGAAAGTGCAACTTACAAATATAGGTTTTCTTTCATAACTGCACTCAAAAACAAAACACTGTAAAGCTTTAGAGCCTACAAGTCCACTCAGTCCTATTTCTTGTTCAGCCAATTGCTACGACAAACAGGTTTGTTTACAATTATGGGAGGTAATGCTGCCTGCGTCTACTTTCAAGTAACATGGTAAATAAATTATTAGTAGTCCTGACCTGTGAGTTCACTAAAATTGCAAATTTAAAACTGAGCTAATTGCCTTCACTGCATCAATTAATCCCTCTCTACTGGAACTACTACTTGCATTCCATGCCTCTGAACAGTTTTCAAATACCTTCTTTATATCAAGCACAAGCTTGTTTACCTTATCCCCATTTGGGGGAAGAGAAGCAAAACAACAGGGATTGAAAATTAAGGAAAGCCTTAAGCTGAGTCAGGCATTACCAGAGTCTCTGGTATCCTTAAAAAAGATATAACTTGCATCGTGGGCTTGTGACAGCAATTTTAGTGTCCTATCCCACAGGGACGGTGCCAGGCACCAGTGAAGGAAGCTGGTGCCTGAGGCAGCCAATAGAAAGAGGTGGCACTCTGTCCATTATTGAGGCAGCAGGCCCGGGTCTTCAGCAGCAATTCAGCAGTGGGCCCTTCACTCCCTCGCTTACTCTTCAGCGGCAGCTCACTCGGGGTTTTTTTTTGTTTTGTTTTTTTTTACTTCAACGATGGGGGTGGCAAAAAAGCTGGAGATGGCCCTGCTATCCCAGCACACATTTGAGGAAAGAGCTCAAGGCTTTGAAATCTCTACACAAAATAGCATGAATACATGCTTTTAAAAGTAAATTTTGCATTTTTGAATAAAAAACATACTAGCTGGATATCACACTGAGCCCACTGGCAACAAATGTACAGCTTACTTGATATTGCTCTGGAAAATTCCTCTATAATCAGGAAGACCATATGGACCATGCAGTCCTAGCCACTCGTGTCTGTTTACCTGCTTACTGCAATTCTAAAATAGTCTACAATTAGACAGTTTATAATTCCTTGTAACATAGTAATGCTATCCATAGCATATTATTCAAATAAAATTTTGCAGATTTTAACAAAATTCTTTATTTTCCCAAAATAGATTTTAATCATTTGTAGAATTCATTTACAGCAGGCAGGCTTAAAACACCACAGTATGTCTCATATATTAATGCTTAACCTTTATATTCTTACTGATGAGCTTTAAAATTATTATTGTTTAGACCTAATTAGGTGCAACACTTAAAATGCATTGTGTGTATGGAGCTATAAAAAGAAACTAATGTGATCTAGGGCTGACAATAAAGTAGTATCTAGGAAACAATCTCACGGAAGGGTGAAATTGAATGTGGTAACTGTAATTATGTAAAAGAAGTCTATTACTTTATGATAAAACTGTCAAAGTAATGATTGGGTACTCCCACAAATAGTACAGAAGATCAATAAAACTAATACTACGTCATAGCTGGGGAATATAGGAATTCCATTTTGACCTTAATTTATGATGGAGATGTTCAAAACATATTTAATAAATGGATTATGGCAAATAGAATTTTCTTCTTGTTGCTTTTCTTCTAACTGAGTCATAGTTTTGTGCAAATACTTTCATTTATGAATTATTGTGTTGGTAACATTAGAAAACAAAGTATGTTTATCCACCATCCAGATGAGGTGCATTTTGTTTCATTGATGACTCAATTCTTGGCCTCTTGACGAGAGAGAGACCTACCTCACACTCTGTAAATAATGTTGAGTAGAGATTCACTGAAGTCACCATAGGTGATGTTTCAATTTGCATAAGGTACCGATTTGCTCTCCCACCAATTTACCTTATCTCCAGGTATTTGAATGGTCAGTCTAAACCCCCTCTCCTCATTCAGAGGGAGGATGCAGAGGTAACTCTGCAAAGAGACCATGGAGACTATCCAGCCAAGTTTGTCCCCCTCACATGTTTTTTTTTTTAATGGAATGGGAGTACCGGGCCTTGTATACTCAAATTTACTTTAATTACTGTAAAAATAATATTGGATATGGTTCCCTAACTAGGGGCCAGAATAGGTCTTTAGTAAAAATGTTTGCTCTTACTATCTTATCACTCCCTTGCCTGTAGAGTGATTCTTTGCCCTCGTTAAAGTAATATTACACTTCTTAATGTAGGAATCTCCACACAGGAACAGTTAGTGGTTTATTATTTATTTGAATTATGATGGTACCTGAAGATCACAACCATAGATCAGGGCCTTATTGTACTAGGCACTGTATAAATACTAGATGGTCCTTGACCTGAAGAGAATTCAGTCTAAGATGAGAGACAACAGATGGCTGTAACAAACAGAAAGGGGAAGCATAAGGAAACGATATTAGTCTACATGATAAACAGCAGTCACATCATATTAGGGGCTAGATTCATAAGGAGGACTCAGGTGCTGCAGGGCCGAGCATTGCAGCATCTAACGTTAGGCAGCCTGGTACCTAGTAGAATTCACAACTCTGAAGTAGGTAACCAGATTCCCTATACAATGCAGAGGGGAGAGTCAGGCACCTAAAAAGGGGATTCACAGAAATGATCAAGCTGAGCAGGTAGTTGCCTAAACTATCCAGAAGGAAATACTGAGAAGAGGAGTGTTGCCTGAGCACTACCACTCAAATTCTGGGCTGGAGTGAAGCACTTATCTCTATTCAGGATTCACAGCCATGATACCTCTCCTTAGCAGGTTAGCTTGCTCTCAAGAAAAATAGAGTCAGATAAAATACTTAAATATCATTGAGTCCAAAAGAGAGTGAGTGACTCTGTAGCCTAGTAGTTAGCACACTGACCTAGGAAACCCAGGTTCCAGTCCCTGCTCGAGTGAATATTTCAGTATTTCTGTACAGTGTTCAACAGGATCATCTTGAGCCCCGCTCCCAGAATGCCCAGTAGTTAGGGTACTCATAACAGAAGTGAAAGACCTAAATTCAAGACCCAACTCTTCACCAAGCAAGGTAAGGATTTGAACCTGGGTCTCCTGTGTTGTGGATGAGTGCCTTAACCACTGAACTAATATAACGAAAGGGGGGCAAAAGCACAATAACAAGGTTTTGTGAGGACCCTATTTGGTAGGTGTGCTTTTAGGCAGCCTCTCGGCATGTTCATCAAAGTGGCCCCTACAGGTAAGATAGGCACCAAGCTGGCTGGTGGTGTATGGACTTAGTCAGCTATATTAAGGCAGCTATGCTCAGCAGCACAAATTTAGGTACCTATGAGGCTTTATCAGTGGAAACTTTGCTGTCCACAAGGTTGGGCAGCAGTTGAGTGGTGGTTTTGTGAATGCCAGTGGTGCTCAAATGTTGGACTTTGCCACCTAAAGTGGCAGTGAGGCCCTTGGGTTGGTGTATTCCTGAAGGTTTCATCAGAAAACACAATCTTTAATACATAGAGACTCCAGGACAATCCCGTAGGGTTTGCAACCCTATTAGGCCCGTAAATCCCTCTTCTGAATCTAGGTCTAGCTGTCTTATCATGCTTTCATAGTTCAGTGTCCTGACAGTAGCCAGTACTAGGCACTTCAGAGGAAAGTGCATGCAAGAACCCTGCTGTAGACAGGGTCCACACAGATATTTTTTTCCCTTAAACCAGGTACTTTAAGGTTGGTTTATGCACTGAAGCAGAGATTTATATCCTTATGTTCCATTTTTTCTTAATCTATATTATTTTTTACTCTGAATTATGTCACTATATAAATAACCAGTCTTTTTTAAAATCCTGCTAAGCACTTGGCCTTGATATCTTGTGACAATGAGTTTCAGAGACTAATTGTGCATTGTACGCAAAAGCATATTTATTAGCTTTGAATTTAATTTATTTGAATGTCCATTTGCTATTTTATTGAGAGACATAGAATAATTTCTATACCATTCATCCTTTTATCTCTAAGGTGTCCTTTCCTATTTGTTTCCTCCAAAATAAACACACCTAGTATTATCAGTTTCTTCTGATTTAGAAACACTTTCAGGTTACCAACAATTCTTGTTGCCAGTCTTGGAACCCCCTCTATTTGTGCTATACCCTTTTTTGAGATATGATGACCAGAACTCAACACAGTGTTCTGGGTGAGGAGGGCATACCAGTGTTTTTGCTGGAGGTTTCCATCTCATTCCTTAATCATCTTAACTAGAGCTGGTCAACATTTTTTTTATAGGAGTTTTCTGTTTTAAAAAGACAGTTTCAGCAAAATCAGCATGTGTTTGCAGGAATGTATTGATTGTGACAATTTTTTGATGGGAAAATTCTGAAATGTTTTGGTTTTGGGGGAAAGGTTGAAACATTTTGTTTCAAATTTTACATTGTTAAAATATTTTATATAATACATTATATTTATTTTTATATTAATATGTATTAAAGTAAAAACAAAACTTTTAAACACTAATTAACTTTTATCAGAATTTTCATGTCACAGGAAATTTTGGCTTTTTGAATACTGAGTACTCAGATGCAGCTGCAAGATCACTGCCTAATTTTGTAACTCTGAACATTTTTCCTGCTCACTATGCTCTCTGTTTTCTAGATCATTAAGAAAGACCTTAAGCTGTTCCTACTACAACACAATATGGCACCTCACGTTAAACTTTTCCCATGATGAAACCTCCCTATATATTCCTGCTCATAGCCAGTTTCTGATCCATGACAGTACTTTGCCTCTCGCTCCATGGGCACTTCAGTTTCCTTAAAATCTTCTTGTGAGGGACTTTATCAAAGGCCCTTTGAAAGTGCAATTATATTATTCTTTTCTTTTATCCACTATTTACTCATGTTCAAAGAATTACAATAGACTAGTGATTGCACAACATTTCTTCGCTTCAGTCCTTATGCTATCATGATCATTTGAGGTTTTAGGTCTGTTTTTAATTATCACTTCAACCAATTTATCAGGTGTTGGGAGTAAGGTTTATGGTCTGTAATTCCCAAGGTCCCTTAGCACCTCCATCTAAAAATACATACAGCATTAACATTTATTGTCTTCCAAACCTCTCTGTTGTAGCTGATTATAAATCCCAGGAATGTGGGTTGCACAAATGAAAAAGTAAATGTTACCCAAAACTTTTAAGAGAGATTTTTGTATTAATGGGAAAATCCATGTAGCAGTCTATTGAAGATTGTGTACTATGTTCTCAGGATATGTAATTACCCATGCCAGAGGTTACAGCAATGTATAGAGTGCTGCAAAAAAAGTTGCCAGAGTTTAAAAAAAAAAAAAAAAAAACACAAGAAAACCACTTGCATTTGGATTTCCTATTAGTTTATAAAATGCAGTAGAATGTTTTTAAATTTATAATTTTGTTGCAGAATGAACTTACTGCTTCATTTATCTAGCTTAGTGCTGCAGCAGCAGGATGATACACTACTGTTTGGTAGCAGTGGATGCCGTGCACCTTAGTTTCCACGTTCTTTGCTGGTAGAGTCTGGGTGCACTGTGGAAAACCAATTTTGTTCAATAGGATAAAGAGAAGCTTGGCTACATGGCTCACAAAACCATTCATCTATTGCCTGATCCTTGAAGCACTGCTGGCATCTGTGATGCTTTCTGGCTGGAGTTGCTTCCCTGCCCTTCCAGTTGGAGGTAGGAGACCATACTTAACCAGTAGAATAAGAAGAAAATTGGAGGCAAATTTTTACTTTAAATTCTTATGTGTACCTTTATTAAAAAGCAATATTTGTGAGTTAATATTTTTACCCCTAATATAAACTGTTACACAACAAACATTTGATCATTTCGTGGTTTTATTCTTTTAACATGACTTAATATTTAGATCAGAGGATTTTTGTTCGTATCTCAGACAACGATTTAAGAGGATTTATTGTTAATGTAGCTTTTTCCTAAATCAGCCACTTTAATGACCTATCTCTACCTTTTTATCAGATTTACACAGTAGGCAAATCTTCAGTTTTAATATAACATAATTCAGAGCAGCTGCAACTTTTTATTGTTGTGTATCTTATGCTAGATGATGTGTTATATTTAGAGGAAAAATTATACTTAATCTTTTCAGTGTCAGCTGTCTGTCACTGAACTTGTGGTAGCAATCACAGTAACATTTTGGTGGGCTCTCACTTGATTTAGGTAAAAAATTAAAATATTTTAAAATATCAACTTGCTGCTTGTGTACTAAATCTGTACAATGTCAGCATAGCAAAATAAAGTGTATTCTTTTCCTTTCCCACTTTCCTTCCCGGACCTGGACTTTTTACTATTTAATAATAATCAGAACTTGTCCAGATTTTGATTTAAGACAGTACCCTGCTTAACAGTAGTGATGAAGACTTTACTTTTGTTAATAATTAGTTTCCAGATATTTTTTCTGTAATGCTGCATATAAGCAAAATATAGGTCATATACTTGTGTATATGTATCACACATTGTTACGCCAGCTGGCATGGTGACTTACAAAACCACATTACGTAGCTATGTGTAATTTTATGATATTCTTAACTGCCAAGTGACATAGTTTGAAAAAGCGTTATATAAATTAGCAAAGTAACTTTTCCTGTCTGTTTTCACGTAGAAAATATAGAGATCTCCATAGTACATGCTTATTTAATATTTTGGCTATTATCTTTTAAATTGTAGAGTGGTCTAACTTTTCACCAATCCTGAGCGACATTCATCAATTTGTCACTTAATGGTAGGGTTGATCAGAGCTGAATCTTGTTACTACTTGGAAAAAGAATGGCAAATCAGTTCATAGTATACTAAGTGCCTTTTTATTTTTGAATAATGAGATGGGAGCAGTTCATTAGCTGCTGGAAGAAAAAAAGCAGGGTAAGCAGTGTTGTACCTGGCTTGACAAGTATACTAATTACTCTCCTTCACGTGGAGCTGAAGGCATATTCAGTTCAGTTTAATGATCAGACGAGAAGGCAGTAGAAGACCCAAGCTCTGTCAGGTGAGGAAGAGCAGGTGTAAGCAG